>NC_135564.1:13561511-13591511 GCF_964340395.1 Glandiceps talaboti | reverse complement strand
TGATTTTAGTTGAATTAAAGCGAAATCTCCCATGGCTGTACTTAATTTTCTATTATTTTCATAAAATGTTCGGTAAAATACAAAGACGGGAAAAAACATCCACGAAGCATATTGGCTAAATTTACTTCTTGAAGTATTCAATAAAGGCATGTTAGATAGTGCTCTTGTGTTTTTACGGACGATATTACGACAGGAAGTCGATATATGTATAAATGGAGTCCGAATTACATGCTAATTTTAGCAGAAGATGAAGTGGGGTGCACGAGCTCCTGTGGGCGGCTAGGTCTAGGAGGGTTATGGGGGCAAACCTAATGGAATGTACACTTTGTTTTTTTTTATCGTACAACAATCTTTTGACGTCGCTCATTAGCTTTATGTCGATCTGTAGCTTTCTTTCAAAGACAACCAGATAAAATTAATCGAATACCTAAACCATTTTATGATATCTGTGTATTTTATCACCGTTATCAAATACAGTGCAGTATGTATGTTTAAGGAGTTAATAGGCTTTTAGTATTGCTGCAATAAACGCATAACAAAAACGGTTATTTGGCATAACTTGTCACTATTATTATCATTGTATAAATTGTTACTATTAGCATGGTTGCCATGGAGATTATCATAATGGATTCTGATACTGTTGTATTATAACAGTTTCAATACCACTTGTCTTTTCATGCAAATCTTAAATATCTCTTTATCTCTTGAATTGATATAAACTAGTATATAAATGTTGAATGCGTCTCGATCGGTGACATATTTCCTTAAAAATCGAAGATGTTCTCCAAAATTTGCAATATAAAAGCTTGTTCATGGTCTTTTTAAAATAATAAATGAAATTTGGAGGTTCGTCCAGTTTTCAAGGAAATCGCCATTCTTTTATTCTCTTATTGAGTTAAAGTCGTTTTCGGCGGCCATATTGGATTCTTGAATGGCTTAATTTTGATATTATTTTGATTCTATTTCAAAATGTTATGCGGTAACCCCCTGATTTTTCTCTTGATTTTAACTAATAATAAGTTAAAGTCTTCTGGAACAAAGTAACAACAAAAGGTGTTTACTCCCGGGGTACATATTGCAAACATATACGTGTAATAGTGGGAGTCTATGCTGCTGTCAAAGATTGGAACCATGAGCCACGCTTTCCACCCACGTGGATGGCTCTTGGGTCCTAGTATAGTCTACAATGACTTAACCGAATCGCTGCCACTTCGTTTCCTAATTGCTAAAAGTCCCGAGGAAAAATTTCAATCACGATGGTTTTACCCAGTATAAGTATGTACCTAGAATATGCCTAGTGCAACAGTCTGGATATGTACTCAAACTGTAATCAGGAAAGTAGAACGGACTGCACTGCACCATCAAGGGTCAGGGAAATTTAATTGTACAACGCTCTCAGCGCGTCGTGGGACAGCATGATAGAAAACATGTGGATTATTATAGTAATAGATAAGGTACATTGAAGTGAATCATTAATCAGAAAACCATTCTTCAACCCAACTGAATCGACAGAATTTTAAACCGAAGAAAAATTGTTTCTTGAGAGAAAGGACATTTTATATCGTTTATTTTGAAGTGAACGGTTTACTAATATATATCGCAGTCGACACACTGAGCCCTATGTGGACACAGCCTTTACATGTTAAAGATTTTTGAACTGCCTAATTGACATTCTCATAGTGTGTGCATTAGTATTTCCATAACCTTTGTGTGGCTCTGGGGGTTTTACGTCCGGGCGTTTTTGAGGTAAGAAAAAAAACGATCCAATCCGAAAGAGAATTTTTAAATCTCTCCATTATCTTTAGATGTAAATCTTTGTTCTTGGAAGAGATAATTTTGGCGATTAGGAACACAACAGATGGATGACATATTTATATTTTGATGTAAAGATAGTACCAGACGTACATTTTTTGACGTTGTTGAGTAATTCAGGGATGTGATTAGTAGACCGAAATATTGAGTACAACGTCACAGTTTCTTATTCTGTGGATAAATCCTCAGGGAATTATTATGTGGAATAAACGATTTTTAGACGCCATATTTACTATGCTCGAGATTTACACATTTGGTGCGAAATATTTTGTCAAAAAACAACGATAGATTAGTAACAACATTATTATTGTCACTTTTTACTGGGAGCTTTATGAAGGGTCTGTATAAATTATGCCACATAATTGATAAACTTACACACTTGAACCATAAACTATCCTCCATGGTGGCTAAAAACAAGAGTTTGTAAAGAAAAAAAAGAAAGAGTCAAATTAACTAGATATACGATAAGGATATATTATTACGATATAAATGTAATTTGATTGTTAAATCAATATGCTATTTTTGCTAAAATGAGTTTCATTCTGTCCTATTGACCTACATGACTAAAGACAAATCACGCTACAACGGAAATATAGTCGATAAAAAAGACAGCTGCAATTATATTACTTGGAAAAGGATGCGCAAATATCACATTGCTTTGTCACGACGAACGTTCACTCATCAGTTTGTAGACATTTTTTTTCAGTGGCAACATATCCATAACCCCGACGTAATAAAACTGACTTTAATTTATCAGGGATATAAATCTACTTACATAAGTTGGATATACTAAAGATACATTGGCACTTACAAAATACCATCGTCGTAGACCATAGCCTCTTTTACGGCACCGCCAAATACTTCGCGGTGTCGCGGAAGAAATAACAGCTATGGTTTGCGAGAATGCAAAATACCGAACTATAATGTTCTATTTTAAATTTCCTCGTGTTGAAAACATTCTCGCAAACCAGAGCTGTTATTTCTTCCGCTACACTTCGCAAGTTTCGACAGTGCCGTAAAAGAGGCCGCAGTTTGCGACGATGGTTGAAAAGTGTGTCAGTCGGACTCTACAAGAGATACAAATTAGTATTTTAGAGCATAAACAGAAATTTACTTTTTGTCATTAAAAGAATACTTTAAAAGCGCATATTTTTAGCACACAATATTGGATTCGGTCATGAAAAGTTCCAACAAAATCTAGAAAATCTGATATTTTACTATAAACGACAGTATCTATACTTGACCATAAGCATACGGATATCCGAAGAATTGGCACACGGTTCATCCACTTACCCTTGCCACTGTCAAATCATGCTGTTATACGGATTCATTAATTCTGATGTTTCTATTTTTAGTAAGAAGTCCTAGTAAGCAACCCAACCACATATAAACGTTGATTGTGAAAGTAGGAGATGTACATAAATGCCGAAAAATTAATGATGAACATTGAGATTCAGACCTACTCCTACGAATATGACAATTTCATTTAAACAAATTGAAATTCTATTATTGGTTGCTGTTCTAATGATTCAAGATACTCGACAGGTTATTTGTATTCAATTTCTTGGAGAGCATAAAAGTATTCTAATAGATAGAGGTTGATATAAATAAATATTTCCAATGGCTTCTCTGTTTAACAGTCGCCGTGCATATTTGGGACGAATAGCCATGATTATGGCATATTTATATATAATACTTCCCACAATGTGCTCACAGTACAAAATAATGATCATCCCTGTCTATCTTTGGAATAACGATCACTTAAACTTCCTCAACTCTTTGGGGCACCTATTTTTAGAAGCTACCATATGGGCGTAGCTGATAACGCTGCCTCAAATAATGAACGTTTCTGTGCAGCTAGAGTTTCGTACTACTAGTACACACAAGCTCCCTATAGGCACATGCCAGAAATTGAAACCCAATGGCTGTGTTTTTAGTTTATTATGTATATGATGCGTGTTTCACTTTTGATCTTCGCGAACCTAGCAGTTATACCATGTAACTATATATATGTGTGTTTATTTGTAGGGTAATGCTTCGGGCAGTATGTCAAGATAACGACGTGTCATGCCATCATATCAGCCAGCACTCACGACTGAAAAAGGGCTGAAAGACACGACGTATTTTGATTCTTGTAGTCTAGGGCTAGAGTTAAGATTAGGGTTAGGGTTAGGGTTAGGTTAGGTTAGGTTAGGTTAGGTTAGGTTAGGTTAGGTTAGGTTAGGTTAGGTTAGGTTAGGTTAGGTTACTGCACTGAAACACGGTTATTATTCAGGACAATAAATGAATGGATATGATACTATATAAAAATCCTAGTTTCAAGCTCTACCTTTATAAATGTTCATTAAGTGCATTCTACACCTTTTAAACCTACACTAGCTGTAACTGGGGTATTTCAAACAGACAACCAGCAATATATTCCATGGAAAATTTATAAATATACCAATAATTAGGCATTGTGCATGGTAATTAGATGACTGTTTATTTAATCTATGAATGGTTTAGTAATAAATTGACATTCAGATTCATTGGGGTGCTGAGTTTTGGGTGCGGACCCACAAATCAATTTGCTTGGATTTATTGTACCATATTTAATACACAGCTACACCAATACATTTACCCACAGGTGATTTAGTACTATTCAGGGCCGGGCGTTTATAACGAGTAAGTCTTTCCAGATAACAAGACAGTGTTCCAATGTAGTTTTAAGACTAGCAAAGTAGACATTGCAAAGGTTATAAATTACAGTTTGACGACATTATAAAAAGTCAAACAAAACAAATTATCAGCATTCACTATAACACACCTAACATCAGAAGCGCAGGCACAGTAAAAGTATATATATCCCCTGTATTTATAACCTATTTGAATTCTGTATGCACTTTGAACAAACGCTCATCGGTGCCAATAGAAACCAAGGCAAAAGATACAAACAAGACGACACATTCTGGTAAATATCACAAAATTATTACACAGCTCTTGGATTTTCTGTTGCTTTTTTTGTTCTTCGGGTTGAGAACGGTTGAACCTTTTGTTGTGTGCATTGGTTAACATTTTTGTATTCAAGAGTTGAACGTGTTTAAAACCGGATATGTATCCGCCAATGCTATGGTTTCAACGGTCAAAACGTGATAATATAATACAAAATCAATGACTTAACCTTCAAGCTAGTATTAAATGTGTTTATTTTTATCAAATAACAGCTTACCTTGTGAATATAACCGGAAATGGTTGATATTTCCGGTAACTGTCGTTACAAATGAAAAAAAAACAATATCAACGTATGTCTAATATAGAAATAATTGTCAGTAATTAACTTTTGTGAATAAGCAATAAACAGGTGATGAAAATGACATTGATCTCTTTGATTGTACACTTAGATAAGTAATTGCCCAATATGTTTCCTTCTTTCTGGAAATGAAAAAAAGAGTGACTTAAGGGGTCTTGTCACCACTAGTTGGAAACCTTTAGGTAACAAATATGTTCTGGTTGAATGAAGACAAATACTGGGGAATAATAAGATTATATCTCCTCAAGAATAATCTATGAATAAATCTGAAAAATAATGGCGATTTGGAACGTTTTGAATCATATTTCGAGCACCGCAGAACCAGTGACGTAGACATGGGTTGTTGTGACGTAGAATGATCAGGGTATATAATCCGTATTTTGTGTTCAAAGAAAATATTTTGGCTTGTGCATGGTATAAATACCATAATCTCACATTGTATTTGTCGACTGACTTACTTCAAGATTTTTACTTAGGCCGGAACCAGTCCATTGGGGAAATATTTTAAGTCTTACAATCTTCAAATGTTTTGAGTTTGTTATTTACTTTTAGTAATTTTTGTCCTCAACTTTTTTTCCCAGTTCCCAGTTCCCAGTTCACAGGACCGTTCATTGTTTGCAATCCCTCACTCACTCAGGTTATCGTTCCACACACACACAAAAGAAAAGCAGATGTGTGGGTGGTTTTTTCAATTCAAATAAAGAAATAAAAAGGCTCCTCCGTCTTGAGCAAGTCTAATTGTTACTACACTCTTCTACATCTTTCGGAAATTGTGATAACATCAGGACAATACATTTTCATGAAATTGCCTTAAACAGACTTCCGCTCGACTCTTTATGACTCGCACTCGCGCATGCGCTCCTGGCGACAGTCACTCTCTAAGCTATGACAATAGCTGGGTAACGGATCCCTGCTGGGTTAGTGACATGTGACTCAATGGAATGACAATAGGCGGGTTACTGAACCCCGCTGGGTTAGTGACATGTGATTCAATGGAATAACAATCTATTATGCTAATATGTATGAGTGACTTTACTATACAACGGCTGCTACCGTGTGTAATGGCTATAGAATTGATACAGTTATGTACACCACCAAAACACGACCCAAAGTCACATGACACACGATTTCCGCAGAATTGATAATCTGTCATTTCCGAATGTTATTGAAATAAAACAATTACAGATTACTCTCCAATAGACAATATTACTGTACCCTGGTTACATAAAAGATGCTTAATTTTGAATTTAAATTGACAGATTTTCAATAAATATTAGGTATAATCAACGTATGAAACGAGACACAACGCAACAAGTAAATTGCGCCAATATAGAACCCATCCATGCAACGATGTCGTAATATTCCCCTGTTATTAAATGGAACGTACCAACGTATCATTATGAGTCACGTGATATTGAAAAGGGGCATCGCCCAGTTGAATCACCATATTTAGTCATTCCTCATTAAATATTCCATTTTAATCCGTGGCATCACTACCGCATCTACCAATCACCGCCCGTATTATTATAAAACTAGGTCATTACAGATTTAAAACCTGCAAATAGATATCAATGTTGTTCTAATTTATGATGAGTAATAGTGGGTCTGAACTACTACTCTATAAATACAGTTGTGGTGAACCGTAGGACAGAACACATCAATACAACATTCATCCGAGCATAGTTATACTTTTCCACGAGTGATATTTCGATTATAATCAAGTGCTGTTTTTATCTGTAAGTTGTATATTTTGTTATTGCATAGTGTGGTTCGATACGCCTGTTTAAATGTATAACCGCCAGTTATGTTATTCATGGTAATATTATTGTTGAGGTCGATTTGTATTGATTTCCATATGTTAGTGCTTGGTACGATTCTGTAGTTTACAAAGGTTCGCTAATTGATCTATTTATACAAATCGAGTTGTTTGCATTATCCGTTCGTTGATGCCGCCATCATTTGTACACGCTCCCGCAGTTTTAATCAATATGGCTAAGCCCCTGGTTAACTTTTTTCTCTATATTATCTTTTTTCAGTGAAAGTGTCATCGTCCATACTTGACCTGGTTAAACGATCTCTGGGGTACGTCATCAAGCCATAAATACTCGTGTGACTCACTCACTTTCGTCAGTGACAACGATTGGGCCGTCAACGTTGATTACTGCTACTACTACATTGAGTTCATCTACCAGAACGTACTTAGATGAAGGACGCTGAGTCTTGCGGTAGAACATCTGCCAAACGATTTTCATTACAACGTGTATGTGACAGCAGTGAAATGACCATCAAAGCAAGGACTCGTAGTGCTAGCGAACCTTTCCTAACTTTAAGTGATTTGCCAGCTTATAATGCACCTCCCTGTTACAAAGTGTATCTATTGGGAGATTCGTCAGTTGGAAAGTCGTCCCTCGCCGTGCAGTTTACCAGTTCGTCGTTTTCTGTGGGTTTAAGTGAATACGAGCCTTCACTTTGCGGTAAGTGTACTTTGAACTCCCTTGCTCCTATTAATGTCCTTCGAACCATGCATGTATCTTAAAATTCCAAAAAATGGTAAATTTTAATAAATACTGTGGTTTAAGTTAAAACAACCACCGAGATACAGCGAACATATGTTGTTGCAGGCTGCAGGATACTGTAACAGCCGTGAGTTATTGGTTTTACGTGCGAAGGCCAGCGTGTCGGCTGAGTAAACTCATTGTACGCACACTAATACTGTTTGTAAACACGTTACCCTTTTAAAAGCAGAAAAGCGTTTTTGTTTCCATTTAAACCTCGTGTATTTTATACATGTTCGACGTTTTAGTCCCAGCAATCACGCTTTACATAGCCGTTGTCTACAAACATGTCTAATACATCACTGCATTGTCTCCTAAGCGCTACTTTAAAGATATATACTTTAACATTTAATGACTCATTTTCTATCCATTTACTCTTTCTGAATGAAATAAAGGTATCCCTTCTGTCCGTTTACATTTTATATGCCGTAAAGGTATCACAAGTTCCCGAACCACTCAATGTTTTTCTACTTGGCCCACATGATGTATTATATACGTATACACCTACATCCACAGTAATGGGGACAGAATACTATAGGCATTTTTGAAATGAATACTGTATTACCAATTGTATCGAGATATGTCCAGATGGTGAACATGGTATAAGAACATGTTCAGGTGTTCAAACCTGCATACGGATACACAGCCAGGTGGTGAACATGGTGTGGGGATATAACCAGGTGGTGAACATGGTGTAGGCATATAACCAGGTGGTGAACATGGTGTAGGGATATAACCAGGTGGTGAGCATGGTTTAGGGATATAACCAGGTGGTGAATATGGTGTAGGGATATAACCAGGTGATGAACATGTTTTAGGGATATAACCAGGTGGTGAACATAGTGTAGGGATATAACCAGGTCCAGGTGGTGAACATGGTATAGAGACATGACCAGGTGGGCAACATAGTGTAGGATATAACCAAGTGGGCAACATGGATGGTGTAGGGATATAGGCAGGTGGGCAACATGGGTGTGTAGGAATATAATCAGGTGAGAAACATGGATGGTGTAGAGACATAACCAGGTGCATGGGCAACATGGTGTAGGATATAACCGAGTGGGCAACACAGTGTAGGAAATGTAACCATGTGGGCAATTGCAACATGATGTACAACGCAGGTTTTCCCCGGGTACTCCGGTTTCCTCCTGCATTATCACTGAACCCATGAGGGATGGCCCACACTGGACAAGTGTTTATATACTTAAAGAACTATCCAGTAAGACAAGTGTTTATATACTTAAAGAACTGTCCAGTATAAATAAAGATTATTATATTATTGTATTATGTAGGGATATAACCAAGTGCTCAGCATAGTGGACATGGTGTGTAGATACAAATTGGTGAGGACAATCTGTAAAAGAATATGATTTGATCATTTAAAATCGGTCATGGAAGTAACCTAAAGGTTTGACTATACCTTAAGAATATGTTTTCTAGAAAAACCATTTGACTGCAGCTGTCCATAGTGAGGGAAAATTTCTCGATGCTTAGACATGCCAGACATAAGTAAGCAATCAAAAAGAGTGGGTCATTTTAGTTTGCAAGCACAAAGCAATGGAAATGTCAAACGTCGAATCCATCTTGTTTAATCGTCAAAAAATAGAGTCATTCCGAAAAAAAAAAGACATGGCCTAGGGGTGTTCACATTAAGGAAAATGAATTATTTGGAATCAATTTTTTATAACATGAGTGGGTTTCGTGTGTCTATGTTTCCTACTAGTATGTAATCCTCGACGAAGAGGCGTCAGTCAAAAGACAACGTAGAAAGGTCATGGAAATAAGCGTAAACGTTCAGTTAGCTATCTATTTAGACGGTAAACATGACAATATGGGGATCCACGCACACCACGATACACTGATAATATTCTCCCTGTTAAATATCTCAGTGAGATATTGACTTTTGATGCTAGCTGTCACGGTGGTTTTGTGGCTACTTGTATACGTTTTGGTATGTAGTTAAGTATCACTGCAGACCGTCAACATAGTTCATCTTTTATTTATACCTACCACCAGACGTCATGTGTCTTTTCATTTTGTTTTCAATATTCAACAAGGCCAACCCTTGATGACATCTCCAAAATAGACATTCGAGTAAACATTTATGTAAATTTATGAATATGGTTGAATAAGCACAGAATATCAAATCGCGCCGTCATCTCCTTTGAAAGTGAAAATGCTGATGAAGGATCGCTACGACGACGCGCGCAGAGAATATTTTTCGGTATACTTTACCGATAATGTAATCAATCATTCTGTATTAAATGAAGCCCTAAATTGTACCATGGTAATCACAGCAATTGTTAATGATTCACTGTAAGTCGTTTATTATATAATAGTGTACATTGCAGAACAAATTTAAACACGTATTCGTGTATACAATCTGCCACATAAGTATTAAAAGCTGCGTTGACAGATGCAATTAGATTTCCTCTCTGCGATTTGCAAAATCAAAAGAATCCCCGCTGATGATGATACCTGGATATCGAGAGACGTAATAAGTAATCTCGCATGTCGTAAATTCCATCTTCTATCAACGTCAAACCCTGGAACTCTATCACTACGTCGTATTCCAAAGACATCTTTACGGCATCGTTCAAGAATAATATAGCTTGCTGTAGAATGCAACATTGCACATCATGTGAACACATCGAGGTGTAACCATTAGCAAAACTTGTTATTTTATACTGAATAACACCCATAATTCAACAATGTCTAATTATCAGATACGACAGAAAAGATTTAGGAATTTTTGAAGTAGATTCAGTTTGTCGTCTTCTTGTAAGAAAACAGAGAGAGAGAGATTCGCATGTCTGACACATAATCAGGTTCTTGTCTCTGAATGATGGCTCAATACTTGTGCTAAAACTGTGAACGCAAGTGATATCGCGAACTGATATGGTATGATACCGCTACTGTGATCATCGCTGTTTTCGACGATGACCTTATCGTCAAACTTAATTACGTCGAAACCTTGTAAAATGAGTATACATTACCACGACTGAAGAAGTATAGAAAGACAATTACTCATTGCTGATATCATGGAGAACATATACGACACACTAGGGGTTTTTTGAAGCAGTGCGTGGGAGTGTTCAGATCTTCATGAAAGTAGCCCGCTAACTCACGAGTCTACAGTCCAAAGTTGACTGTGTAATTGAAAAATAACTACATTTTGAGTGGAGTCCCTACAGTATATATTATTGAACGTAGGTCAAAATCTGTATTTTACGCGATTTGGAGACATCTACGTGTATTTTCAGAAAAATAAAACATAAATGTACCGTGTAATGTGGTATGGGAGTAGTGCAGAGTAAAATCTGTCTACTAGTCAACTGCGTTGGCGGCATTCTCGAGATACCTATCTACCTATTTATCTATTTTACTTCACGACGTCCTGTAACACCCATTACTGAGAGAGAGAGAGAGAGAGAGAGAGAGAGAGAGAGAGAGAGAGAGAGAGAGAGAGAGAGAGAGAGAGAGAGAGAGAGAGAGAGAGAGAGAGAGAGAGAGAGAGAGAGAGAGGGGGGAGAGAGAGAAGAAATGTGCGGTTATATTATTTAATAATATAACACGATATGTTATGACAACAAAGAATGTGACACAATATCTAATATAATATGGTATCTTAAGAATAGAGTAGAACATAATGATCTAATATAATGACTTAATGTGCAATGTAACACAATGCATACAACACGATACACTATACTACAATGCAATGAAATACAACACTGCATTACTATGCAAACAACACAATACACTACAAGGCAATGAAATGCAATGCATACAATGCACTACACACAATACACTATACTACAATGCAGTGACATACAATGCATACAAAACAATACACTACAATGAAATGATATTCAATGCATAAAATACACTATACTACAATGCAGTGCAATACAATGCAACACAATGCATACAATATAACACAATACAATGCAATGAAATACAATGTCTACAATGCAATATTACACGACACAACAACGTAAGATAATGTTCAGTACCATACAATCTCTACTGTACTGTGATGTAATATAATTTTAAATGATCATATGACCTGTATACTCTATTAATTATGAATTATTATGTAAGTGATGACAATATTAATTGGTGCCAAAGATCAATAACAAGTACTTATAACGTTGATGGGAATATAATTAATCAACCATCAATACTGTAAAATATATACCCCGGGCTATACAGGTAAACAAAGTCATAGATACACAGGGTTATACAGATACACAGGGTTAATCAGATACACAGGGTTATACAGACACACAGGGTTATACAGACACATGGGGTTATACAGATATACAGGGTTATACAGATATACGGGGTTATACAGATACACAGGGTTATACAGATACACATGGTTATACAGATCCATGGGGGTTATACAGATATACAGGGTTATACAGATACACAGGGTTATATAGATATAAAGGTCTATACTTAGTAGTTTTTGACAGTGAAAACGTGAAAACGAATTGTAGAAATCTATAGACATTCTCATTACTTATGTTACCCCATAGTCCATAAGCAAGATCTATCGGTACAACGGGGTGGGTGGGGGGGGGGGTTAAATTCCACTATACCCCTTCTGGAAGCTCAGAATATAAACTTTGTGACAATTGTGGGTAGGCTATTAGGATATTTACGGTGAATCGATTCTGTTTTCGATTCCAGTCAGATTGCTAGAGTTGAATTTTTTAATTTATATGTTTCCCGTATTGATTTACAGGCGTCTATAACTTACATTTTGGGTATTTTTTACACGTGGTGATAACAGTTGTTCAGTCACGCAACGAAAGTATAGAAAGTCGTTGGATGAAATAAAGTCAAGGAAATATCTGAAATATGATATTCTGTAATACGACTATGATACTAGAAAATTCTATTATTAGTAAAATCACATGCCGATACATGTAATATGGGAATTACGTACACATGATACAGTTCACATGAAGCACAACGTGCGTGGGCCACGCGGTTCGCAGTCACGTTGGTAAAAAAAACGGTCTAACGTGATTATACTGCGGTGTCGTTAAAACAGCTCTCTGACTCATTAGGTGTTTGCGACGGATGTCACAGCGGGATTCGTACAACTGTCATATATCCTCTACGGCATAAGTCGCTATACTCGTTAATTAAGGTTAAGCTGGCGGTTCTTCATCACTTTTTCGTGTTAGTTTGTTCCGTTGTTGCACCCTCTCTCTCTAATAAATTATCGATTGTACTGTGGAAATGATGGGTATTTCCGGGAAGGATTTCTATCAGATAACACAATCTATAAGATATTAGGGATTTAGATTTTAAATTAGAAGTCTTGATAAATCATAGCTGTCAATTCATAGAGACAGACAGACAGACAGACAGACAGACAGACAGAGACAGACAGACAGACAGACAGACAGCGAGTGATCGAGTGAATGCGTGCGTGCGTGCGTGAGTGAGTGAGTGAGTGAGCGAGCGAGTGATGATGAGGGGAGTATATGGATGGGAGTGATTACAGAGGCAGACAGATAAATACACACGCGCGCGCGCGCATACACGCACACAGAGAGAGAGAGAGAGAGAGAGAGAGAGAGAGAGAGAGAGAGAGAGAGAGAGAGAGAGAGAGAGAGAGAGAGAGAGAGAGAGAGAGAGAGAGAGAGAGAGAGAGAGAGAGAGAGAGAGAGAGAGAGAGAGAGAGAGAGAGAGAGAGAGAGAGAGAGAGAGAGAGAGGCTGGTTTGAAAGGTTGACAAGTCGGAAGCATATCCACATGATCAAATGGTATGCATAGAGTGAGTAGCCATGCATTGATAAGGAGGTGTGATAAATGACAAACTGTTAAGACTCAGATTACAACCCAGTCGTGTGAGGTTCTTATTCTATAAATACCTTCAGTTGACATGACTGAAATGGGTCAAAGCTTTTCCTGATAAGAAGCTCGAGGGAATGGAGGGGTTTGGATACGGCTGTATTCACACAGTATGTACCCACATTACATTAGTTACAAAGTACACATTCATGTAATTACCAGAATTCTGAATATTTGAACTTATGTTCAAAATAAATAATAGTACAAAAAGAACGCACTATGTATCGATATCACATTGTAGAAGTTATGTGTCAATTGGAATAACAGACAACTGACCGCCACGAGCTAGACTCACTGTAAAATCGCCCCTATGGCGATCATGGAAAATAAACGCTTGGCATAAGTTTGCAGACTCAGTTGCTGTGACCTGATAAAGGTCACATGCATACGGCTGAGAGCGATCGCCTGGTAAAGAGATACTGTAAAACGTGAAGACATTTACATAACTGCACGGAGGATAAACTTTGCATATCTGATCGTAGCTAGACATTCTTGTCACGGTGTCATCATCATAGTGTCCATGTCCCCGGAAGAAAAAAATGGTCGGGCATTTCAACAAAAGGTGTAAAAACAACTACGTTTTACTCTACAGATATCATTCAAATATGTGTACATGTAGAAGGTGTCAATAATCCTTTCTATTCGTGTTGATGGACACATCATTCAAGTTAGAAGAGTTGTTTGCCAAATACAGAAAATACCACATGTATAATTCTACAACCATTATTACACGTTGCATAAAAGACATAACAATTCTTCTTTCATATTTTGACACATATATTTATTTTAAAAAAAACATCATCAATGCCGTAAAATGTACTTCGAATTTACTTATCGTATACTTAATGCTGTATGATGACGTCATTTCCAAACGCATGCGTAGATGTCATGCACAGGAGCTTCGACCAAAATATGAAGTCTCCAAGCACTCAACAGACATATAAAATGCATGTTCTTTCGGGTCTATACCTGGGCATACCCGAACGTCGAAATCTGAAACTCGAGCATCGATTACAAAATGGTGCTAACGATATTTCAGGCTATCGTTTATTTATTGCCGCCAAATACTAGTAAGATTCCCGACTTAGTGATCAGCAAAACGGCATTTGTGGAGGATTTCACAGCAGTATCCGTTAAGTTCTGGTTGAAATTTCTTAGACAGGATAAGTACGCAGTAAAAGTTATCACGGCTTTAATCGGGAACATAAAATCAATTTTGATTCGTTTTCCTAAGTTAGTAGTAAATCACAGTCCGTTAAAACTAACGACGGCACTAACCATGATCATAATCTTTATTTCTTCTATAGCGCATTACATTTGAAAAAATCTCAATGCTCTTCACAGACCATTTAAAGAAAATAAAATGGAAAAAGAGACAGTTAAAAGTATACAAACGCTGATAAAAATAATACTTCATTAAAAACTGATTGGACAAAAAATGACAGTTAAAACAATCATATACAAACACTGGTCAAAAGTAATTCTGGATTCAAAAACAACGCCATCTGTGTGGTGAATTCTTGCTATTACGACACGGTGTATGCTACTTACGCAGAGTCGTGGTATCAATCGATTGAACTCAACCAATTACGGTAACTTTTGGAGGATAAAAATTGAGATGTTAAACTACCATTTACACATTGCCACTCGAGAAATAATGAACCGTGTCGATGTTCGCACCACTCCCATACTACAAATAACTTGCTATCACTTGGTAATCAAATGTTATTGGGTATCGTATGTTGCAAATAGAGGGTTAATTGTTCATGGGTGACCACAATTTGGAAAGATGCCACGAGAATCTAGAACTTGTCCTTTGGCATTTCTTTCACTTCTGTGGTCATGGAGACCGGTGCGTGACTAACGACGTCCAAGTGAAATCCTAATCTATCCAGAGATGATATGATTCTTTTTTTTTGACGTAATTTCAAACCATGAATACGTTTTTAAGCAATCAACATTTTAGAAATATAATCATGGAATTTTGAAGTTGTTTTTGGGATGTTGATATCGATTTTTGAACATTCGGTTTTTTTTATACTCGGATCGAAAATCAAAACATGAACAGTGTTTCACTTTATTGAGCTCGGTGTTAGGGGGCACTTTTCACTTGGACGTCGTTAGTCACGCACCGAGAGACCGAATATTATTCAAATTAAGTGTGCAAAATGACTGTACAGAATAAACCAGTTTTCACACATTTAAAAAAATACCTTCACACGTTGTTAACTGTGATGTGCATTCATTGCTTCTGCGTTGTACTTCTACAGCATGATGTTAGCTGTTCCATCTACTTGGTATACACTGTCCTTACATAGCTCGACTCCAGCTTCAAATACAACTACAAGATTAAATGGACATGGGCCAACTTTAGACAGTTTTGAGAGGAACATGTTAAACAGACATACAGGCAACCACACATTATCAATTTTTCTTCTCTGGGCGATATTGAGTTTATATAATATATAGATTTGTTAAAACAAACTAAGGTTTATTGAAACCCAGTTTGATAGTAAACAGTCCTTGTATACATGACGAGAATTTTACAGGTTTTTTTTTTGACAGCTGTCCGTATTTTTTGAATTGATTCCCTTCAGTGTTTGAGTCTAAATCTGGCAGCATTCACTGAGTCCAGGACCTGCGGTTCGAGCAATTCTTTATTCGATCATTCTTTCGTTCGTTCATTAATTTACGTGTTGGGAATGGCTCTCAGGGGACGTCTTTTCCCGCACAGACCGTTGCGTGGACTGAATCCACATCGGGAATTTTTTTTTTTAAATAAAAAAAAAACATCGTGATCGTTCACAAGGGTATGCACTCGTAAATTGATACAAAAATTAATTTGTAAACAGTTCTGGCAATGGAGCGCATCAATAACATGACATTTGGGGTTTGCTATCACGTGTCAAAATAATTAATAACGTGTTATTATTTCTTATTCTTAGTCTATTTTCTCTTTACAGTTTTCGTAATATTTATTACAAAGTATGATTGATTGGTAGAGTGATTCGATAAGAAAGTGGGATTAGGAACTCGGTGTTTTCATTTTATATCAATTTGCGGTAGCGTTAACTATGTCAGTGTAGAGATAATTCTCACACTCTAGTCGCTATCCAGGGTACTGAGTTTTTCTCGCAGAAATAACTCATGAACGTATTTTACCACTACCGTAAAGGGGCCTCGTGATTTTACGACAATGACACAGTCAATTCGGCTCTACCATCTGAAAGTCAAGAGGATTCCGAGTTTAACTGACGTGTATATATTTAATTTATTCCAGTCAGTTACTAGGCAACGTGATGCTATAAATATCAACCAATTTAATTTCTAAGAGAAGGTGTCGGGCTGATGACGTCATTGGTTTAGTACTTGTACTCGTGGTTTCAAACTATTATTCAGCAATTTATATTTGTAGATAGAGTAGCAATGGCGAATTGTGTTTTCCTCGTTTTTGCACGAGTACATAAAATCAGCATTCATTATACAAAGGGAGACTTGGAGCGTAATAATGAGACGAACAATTAACTAGGCAGTGGACTGATTAAAATAATGATTCACATATAATTGGAGTTTGTAATAATGTCACCAACTGTAGTCAGGCTAATTATAGTGTGTGTAAACTTTGTAATATAACTACTCTAGGTACACACATCGCCGTGTATCAACCACTCCATATACACGTCACCCCACAACACCTACTTCCTAACATACGTGTGTAGTCATCATTCACCATCCCGAATACAAACATATCAATGCGTTAAAATCCTCAGATGTGTTTAATCATGTACAGATCTTTTATGTTCAATTTAGTTGCTCTCAAATCCAGAAAATAAAACAGAATAGATTGCAATTCTGAACAAGGCATGCAGCATGCGTGTACAGCATTAGAGCTCTCTGATTGCCCATCCTCAAGCAATGACCAACGATTAGTTTCACTGTTTGAGATGCAATATGGAGGCCTTCAATCAGGTGTATTTAGCAGTGCAGTGAGCCCACACTGGAATATATGTATCACGCGTGTAAACCAGCATAAAATGCGTGTAATACATAAACGCCCACAAGTTTTCAATTATTTGAGTTCAATGGTTTCTGTGTCAGAAAAAATGAATAAATTTTACAGTTTAAATAGAACAGTCCGGATCTGGACGATCCCTCAGCAATTATTCTGTTCCATATCATATTGCTGAAATAATTTGATTGTCAAAATGTGACCGTGGGAGGGTTTATAGCATCGTATTCAGTCAAACGATTTGATGCTATAATAATTTTTCAGTGTACCCAGAAATTACATCATGGTTGTAGAAAACCAAAGTTTCTATCTCAGTTGAACAACCCTATATATAGCCTCGTGACGAGTGTATACTCATTTCCAAAGCACATCTTGACATGGATATCATACTATATACTAAATGAGTTGTATGCAACTAAAATGGTGTCTCGGGTTTGATTTTATTACTTGAAGACAGGCAACAACATAATCTTATTTTACGATACATACATACACATACAAACTGTTGTTAACGTCAAGGAATGGTGTGACCGTTGGCGACGGTTCGAAAATTACTATATCAACTTTATATAGTGGACAAACATAGGCTATTTTGGGTGTCAGATTCATTACAAAATGGAATAAATTTTCAGAAGTGATCTCATTTGCCCCTTACTGTGGTGTTATATAACGTGATTTGATTATGTTCTGCGTGAAATTCAATAAATATCAAAGTGATTTATGGCAGCTCTATCAACCCCTTGCAAGGTTACCACGATTGGACGTAGCTGTGTACCATATATGGTCATCTTTTACAGGGACGAAATCATGTTAGTTTAGTTGTATATGTTGTTCTATATTGCTCTTTCGTTGGCATTCAAAATGTCGCTTCTTCAAAACGAACGTCACACTTGTCGACTCCCACACATGCAGAGAAAAAGCACACACTGACTACCCCGCACTTTCGTTGGGACACTTGTACAATGCAATTCGTCCCAAAACAAACACATATAATAAAAACAAACACAGATACATCAATTTAATAATAATATTTATTAAATCATCAATCATTTTTTTTAATTTTGTTTTAGACGACTACAGTGAAATGTACGACAAAACGATATCCGTCGACGACAGTGAAGCGACATTGAAGTTACTTGATACGCCGCCATGTACACATGTGAGTTGTCAAGCGTTATTCTCCATAATTTATCATATTTATCTAAATGGCGTCAAATCCTCATTGGAGTATTGTGTTATGTAATATCACAGTAGTTGATTGACACTGCCACTGACCATAGATCCATCACCAGCAGTTGGTGATGGGGGGGGGGGAGGTCTATGCCCTGACCTATCAGTAACCAGTAACAAAATAATCCCGTACGTCAACACAGGAAAATTTGGGGGTTTGATAAAATTGAACTTTGAGATTTATATCTCCTGGTAGTTATGTTTGATTGACAAGAATTGGAGACAAAGGAATGTATTGGCAGTGATGTATACAATAGACACCAGTGGAAAGATAAACAACATGGCGGAGCCGCATTGTTTATCTTTCCACCGGTGTCTATTGTACTTATGCCCGACAAGTTCACAGGATGGGCTTTGTCCATCTCACCCTTGCTTGACTAGATTAAGATAAACCTCAGACAATTAAATTAGTGGTCTGAGGATAAACACAGACAAATAACGCTGAGTACACACTGTGTCACCCCTTGTCAGGCTATGTGATGATAAAAGTGTACACAGTCGGATGGGGACACACACAGCATGCACAAATAAGCCATACAACATTACCTAACCACCCCAATAAACACTAGCTTTATGAAGGACTGTCATTGGTTAGAATTTTGTAATTGATTAACAAAGACATGATGTTAATGACTGTGTGGGTGGCGGTGGATTCTAAATTGCATCTCTCGAGACTTTTCTAGAGTAACGACTTTGACTATATACGTGAGTGGAGGTGTAAATCGTAACGATACCGTATAGGTACTAGACAAAGTTTCTCGGCGACCATGTCGTGTAGTCGTGCAGTCGAGATTTCGTTTATTTAACTGGAGACAGAATAGTAAAGTATGTAATTACTCTGGAACGGTGAATCGGAAACGAGGTGTTTCCCTGGAGAGGTTCCCGGGTGGTGTTTACTCCTTTTTAGCTTCCCACTTTGTTATACTGAATTTATACGAATCGACGTGTTTTTAATTGTAATTGTATGAATGTTTTATGGAAAACCTATATTCACTAGTAGTAATATTCTTATTTTGTCTCGTCTTAAGAGGACTGAAATAACCTAATCAATTAGTCTTTATGTCCTCAAATCATGTAACCCTGGGTATTATGAATATCAATCAGTTGAATATACCTCGGACATAAATGTCAAGTTGGCTGTTTTGTGTGTATAAGGCGTACGTACGTACGTACGTACATACATACATACATACATACATACATACATACATACATACGTTTGTAACTGACATATTGATTCTGTTCCTTTCAAAATACAGAAAGAGTTTGAGAAAAGTGAAAGTGAGTACCTAAACGATGGCGATGCATACTTATTGGTGTATTCAATTACAAGTAAGCGAAGCTTCCAACGAGTATCTGAACTCAGATTCCGATTAACACGAGGTCAGGAGAGAGAGACGGTGCCTGTCATTCTGGTGGGGAACAAAAGTGATTTAGAACGATCTAGAGAAGTCACTTATGAAGGTGAGAAGTATTTATATCGCTGATACAAATTTCCTCTGGGGGCGACTCCTACGTTTTGACATTTGACAACAGCTCAAATAATTCAAAGTTATCAATATGGTAATAGTATTACAAAGACGTCACCAGGAGTCACGTGAGGACTTGAATTTTAACGAGTGTGAATTTTAACAACTGTACAAGGTAGTATGGCGGGGAGGGGGTTAAATTTTAACAAAACAAAGTAGAACATGTGGAGTGGGTTCAACTTTAGGCGAACTAGCAGACGACAGTTGGAATGAGGTAACCTTTACACAAAACCACAGACAGCATTTTATAGTCCAGTAACCTTTAAATAGAACAGCAGGCGGACGACATACAGAATGGGATCAGACGTCAGCATAAAGCGGGGTAAACTTTCAACAAAACAGCAGACGACAGTTTATAGTTTGGTAAACTAAGCAAATGACTGCACGGGGGTTGACAAACTTCAAACCATGGATGTTTTAGGAGAGTCTCCCCTTATACCCCCATGTTCAAACAAAATTACTGAGTGGGATAATCTTTAAACATGTCTAGATCAGAATGGAGTGGGAGGAACTTTAAACAGAAAAGCAGACGACAGTATGGGGTAAACTTTAAACAAAACTATTGAGTTTACCCAACTTTAAACAAAAAAGTAAAGGACAGTATGCCGTACGAAGGTGGGCAAATTTTAACAAAATTACTGAGCGGGGTAAACTTTAAACAGAGCAGAATGGAGTGCACATGGGTCAAAACAGCAAACGACAGTTCAGACTGGGATACACTTTTACAAAATAGCAGACGACAACACGAAGGCGGGTAAACTTTAACAGAATTACTGAGTGGGGTAAACTTTTAAACAGAACAGAATGGACAGACGACAGTATGGAGTAAACTTTAAACAAAACTTGTGAATTCACCCAACTTTAAACAAAACAGCAAAGGACAGTACAGTACAGTACGGAGGTGGGAAAACTTTAGGCTAAAGAGCAGACGACAGTTCTGAATGGCGGACACTCCCAATACAACAGACACCAAACGACAGTTCGGAGAAGAATAAATTTAGAACATTATGTGGTTGAATAAATGTCAAACAAGATTTACGTTGGGTAAATATTGCAGAAACAGCAGATATCTGTGTTTAGTGGTATAAATATTTAACCAACGAACAAACGGTTGTAAATAACACTTTTAAGGAAATAACATCCGACAGTATTTTAATTGGGGAACTTACAGTAAGGCATGTAGTAGACGTGATGATACAAATAGCAGATGAAGTGGGGTTATTTGTAATCTTAGCTTTTGGACGAATATGGCGTGATGGTTCGTATATGAGAAGTACACACTCTTTTTTTGTGTGATTGAATTAAGATGATCTGTTTGAAGAGTAACATCATACACGTCATGGTGTAGATGACATTTTTTACATATTTATTGAAATACGTCATTACTGCAATGTTACCAATATGTATACGATCGTTATGTCACAGCAGATATATAAATAATGTGAATGTCGCTCTCGTTATCTCATACATTTTCCCCGTCTTTGCAATTTGATGTTTATAACTACCTCTTTTTGAGTGACATTTTTCAAAACAACCTAGGATGTTTGTCTATCTCTAATGCACTACATAAGGCAATGAAAGTAATTGCTGTGTCTGATGCATTATAGTCCATCATATTTAGATCACGATCAACACGTATCTCTAATCAGTAACCATGGTTACCATGCATACTTACAGTATAAATGATAATTATTGTAATTTCAGAAGGAAGACATTTCGCCGCATCCTTCAACTGTAAATTCATAGAGACGTCAGCTTCGTTAGGTCATAACATCGACACGATGTTTGAGGGCGTCGTGCGACAGATTCGATTGAGGGCGCACAAATCAGACGAGAAACACATGCCGGACAGTCCACAGAAGAGGAAAAACAGTAAACGGAGACGGAGCTCGGTCTTTCAGAGAGCCAGAGGCATATTTGGTCGTTTCTTTGGAAAAAGAGACAGTGATCCGTCGCCAAATTACAGATCACGTTCCAAGTCATGCCATAATCTGGCAATATTGTGATTTGGACTGACAGGTGTTACCATGGTTATAACAGCTTTAATGTAAATATATCGCATAATGTAAATATTCGTAAATGTGTGTAATTTCGTGGCCTGTATATATTTCTTCGTTTATCACCGCTAGATAATCGTAGACGAGTTCTAATTTCGGTATATGACTGTAACACCACAGAATTACTATCACCAAACAAGGACAGACCATGATATCTCACATCATAACACGTTGAGGTGATGGTGAATTATTTGCTCATAGTTTTGTTTTAAAATGGCTATTCTAATTTATTTTGTTCATGTTGCTCTTTTGAAAGAGGTCTGTTACAACTTTCAAGAGCGATAATATCATAGAAAAGAGATATATTTTGACAATTCTGTCCGGTTGCAGGAAAATTGTAGTCACACAACACATAGGGTATACTCATCACATGTGACTTCATATTCTTGCTTGGTGCTATGCGTGAATTGTGCCTCCGAAATAAACTGTTTAAAATTTTGCTGTTACTTTGTTCAAGAAAACTCCAACCCATTCTGACATAAAACAAAAAATAATCAAAAGGTCACCATACATTTTTAAAAAAATATAGGTCAAAATGTTACCAAAGTTAATCCATTTTAGAATCCAATATGGCCGCCGCTTACGGGGGGGTGGGGTGGAATAAAAAGGTCGATTTCCTTGAAAACAAGATGGTGGACCCCAAATTTCTTTTATCATTTCAAAGGGACTAGAAGCAAGCTTCCATATGGCAAAGTTTGGAGACATTATAAGAACATCGATTTTCAACGATTTTCAGTCTACCTTAATAATGGGGCATACACTTGAAATATTCGTCAGTATTGGCCACGTTCGAGTTCTCTTATGTAAGGTTTGTTTTATACAGGCAAGGGGATTATAATCCGATTAAAATCTGACAAATGTGAAAGATACAAATCTTTCTTGTTACCATGACAACTTCCGTCATTTGTTCTTGTCTTCTGTGTTCTCTTAAATAGACTCTGGAGTTCACTCCAGGGTCGATACTTGTATCGTCGTAAAACCACAGGTCTCTTTACGGCACTGACACACCTCTTTACGTCAACTGAAAGATATGGTCTGGTTTGCGAGAATGACATATCTAATGTTTACTTTCTCTTTGGGGAGGTGGACGGAGAGGGGGAGGCTATGTACCTGATGTAAATATAAAAGAGGTCCATTATGCCAAACATACTAGTCATGAAATAGAGTAAATAAAACGAATGAAGTCTTCGCCATCTTCAGATTTTTATCAGATTGGGATTATTTTTATTGTTCGAAGCATGTCAAGTATTTATCACATCTCTTACAGTCTGTAAATATTCCCATGTTTGAGCTCCTTTTAAAAAAAAAATTTAATTGTATTCATTTTTTCGATTTGAAGAGAAACAATTATGTTACGGTTCTTCTTGGACTCCAAAGACATCGAGTTACTGAGTTCAGACGCCTAGCTCCTCACCGAAATGTACAATGTAACCGTTGGCGGCGCTCTACAAGTTCGGTAGCGCCACCAACGACATCAATCAAATTTTACAGTCTAGTCACAGACATTCTGACCATGGCAACATTTGAATAAATGAAATGATGTAATGTTGAAATTAATATTGAGAAAAGAAAGTTAGGCCAAAGGATTTCCCCCAATCTTTCGTTGTTATTTATATTTTGAGGAAAACATACAATCTTTTAAATGATGTATTAATTTAGTATTTATATGTTTAGAACTTTTCTGTAAAGACTTATAGAATCTAAGGCGCGTTCGATTTGCACAATCATAATCATGATTTATCAATCACAATCATGATTTTGTGTTTGATAAATACCAATCACAATCATGATTGGTAATCATAGTTTATAGGAAATGTGCGAAACTTGTAAAACATGTAAGTAATCATGATTGTGATTGAGCGTTTTGTTTACAACCTCGTTTCGAGAAATAATCGTCAGATTAAACACACAATCATGTTTGGGCAAATCGAATGCGCCCTTGGGTCGGATACAATTTCAGAGCATGTGTGACAGGAATTTTTTTGTATCGCAGCTAAGCTTCAGAATTAATTTCTGCTGATGGTACATTAGAAATGAATAAAAGATTATTAACTTTCTGAAATCTTCTGTGTGTCTGATTGTTTGTACTGTTACCATTTTTCTTAAAATAAACATGAAACTACTGTCATGTCTTTAGCTTGTTATGTTTATTTTGACCAATGATTGGGTTCTTGTACCTAAATATTGCTCGCATTAGATAAAGAATCGCAAAATAGTTGCTTGCCGTAAGAAACTCACGATTCTAACCAAATCCAGATCTTTACCGATTTTTTTTTCAATTTGAGAATGTTTGTCAAAGCCTTGAAAAGCAGATATTACTTGAACCCGAATGCCCACAGTCAACTTGAAGTCGAGTTATAAACCATTGAAAAGGTTCGCATCGTGCTCACATGTAGCGTTATTGAGGATGAGCTGGTCGAAGTCTCGCGAGACTTGCTATACGCATTTAATCACAGTAAATAAATATCAGAATCTCGTGATAGTTTGTCGTCATTTTATAATGAATATATTTCGATACTGAAATTTGTCAACCATCGGCAATGTAATGTATAGTTGTACATCTGTTATGTGTCAAAAATATAACGTTTGGCTTGTATCCAAGGAACTGTTTATACCCTTTCCAGCAAGACACACAGGATTCATGTCGTCTGCTTGTGCTCATTTTAAGCAAAATTCGAAAATGATAAAATGATTTTGTTATTCTTTCAAACTCTAAAATTGAAAATAATTATTTTTACCCTCCGAGGACACACTTTCTCATTACAACTGACTGTAATTAATGGAAAGTTGAATTGACCTTTCACCTCAGAATCAGTCGTTTTTAACTTTCTCTAATAAATGGAAGTCATACTTTTAATTGAATGTTTTAGAAGACAAGATACACTTGTTGGTGACACTCATGATCTACGTTAAGTGGAGCGCCACCAACGACAGAATCCTACAATATTATCGTATTCTCCGAAAATTCTTGTTATTTTTGTTTTTACATGGAAATCTTTCATTGAATGAAAACCTGAGCCAGTCATCAGTTTCGCGGCAAATTTCCTACCGGTATATCCATCCACAAATCACGTCGCAGATAACTATTATTAGAGAGAAGTGTAATCACATTACCCCTTTGTTACACTGGCTACCAGTACAACATCGTGCAGAATTTAAAATTCTCTGCTTAACATTCAAAGAACTTCATGGTTTTGCACCTGGCTATCTTAGTCAGTTACTTACCCGTCGTAGCTCCAGCCGTGGTTTACGCAGTAACTCACGGAACGAAATTTACTTACACCAACCAATCAGCAATACTGCTTATTATGGTGACAGAGCATTCTCAATTTATGCCCCACACTTGTGGAATGCTCTGCCATCGTATCTGCAGAGTGTCACTATATTCCAGACATTTAAATCAGATCTTAAGACTTATTTCTTCAATAAGACTTTCGCTTGAGTCTGTTTTTGTACTCGTTTTTCTATGCTATGTAAAGTGCATTGTGATAGTTATATGGAATGCTATATAAGAAAATTAGATTACTAGATAAAAATCACTGACATTTCAGGAACTTATGTGACGTTAATGAAAATGTTCCCTATACTTTCAAAGTCACTATTTTTTTTCAAATTGACATATACCGTCAAATGCTTTTTTACCATTCCAATGAATTTTATGACACATGGCCAAACATTTTCCCAAAATTCGATACTTTTATTCGATGCACAGACCGACATTACATTTCAATCGATGTTATGTAAAAATATTTTATTATAAAGCAAACCACTTTCGATATCATAGTTTACTATAAAACCAACGTTATTTATTTACCGATCAATTTTGATATTTATAATACTGTATTAATGATAGTTTTATCGGTTTTTCCAAGTTTACATAAATCCTAGGAATCAGGTTTATATACATCTAAAACAAACTTTTATGACAATACAGGACGAATTCTACAATTCACTCAATATCCATTCAGAAAACAAAGGCCGTGGACTTTCAAATCTGCCCTCACCAGAACCCATACCACCGATCTCAAGAAGTTCGTGCTCACCTGCCGGTAGGTTAGATCTAAAGAAAGGATTTTTTGAACTTCTTTCGTCAAATTATGAGTACTTTTTATTTATTTCTTAATTTGTTCGTGTCCATTACCCCCAAACGAACACACCGTAGCCAGGAGGATGTTACAGGAATGTGCTCTGTACGTCTGTTCGTGCCTTCGTCCGTCCGTGTCCAGCCCTGTTCGTCTAAATATGCATGAAACAGTGGGAATATCTTACGTTTACGATCTTATCATCCAATTTGACCTCGATCAAACCGTGACTGTAAAGTGCCTTTTATTTCAATAATTCGCAGTTTGGAATGTCTTCTACAAAAATGTATTTGCTAAGTGTTTCACTCTTTATTATATGGCTTTGTGGTAGTAATGTTCCACATTTTAAAATCACATAATTTCTATAATGACGTCATGATCGTAGCGTAGTACATTTCGTTATCGCTGGCACAAACCTATAACTGCACAGCCACCTATATACCTTCCGAAACTCCCTAGGGAGTATTCATCTTCTGTTGTCCCCGTCAGCATATACGATTGAATCCTTCACATTGTAAGCTCTATCCTACCAGGTCCCCAAGTATACAACTGGGCACAGTCGTACGTAATTCATGTCTTCCCAAACGATTTAAGCCACTCAGAAACAAATGGCAGCGGCCACCATGATTCCATTTTAGTTTTCCTTTGCCAAATAATTTTTTTAATTTGAGAAATTTGACAAAAGTGACTGAAAATATGGATCACAAATAAAGGTCTTGAACAGAGAAGATTTCTTTATGCGAATAAGACATAGTATACTAAAATACAACAAATTTGCATATTCCATTGTCATTCCAAATTGCGCCGATTATGAATAAATTATGCTAATGATAAAGATTTATATCATTATCTAAGTGTCAGGTGAGACTTCAAGTTGTTCTAGAGATGTTTCTGATCAATAATGGAACAGTGTTCAATTTAAAACGAAAGTACACCTACCGAGTAACACACTGTGCCCATTTTGACGCAGCTTTGACCCAGCAATATTGCACAAGAAAGGCTCAGTTTGCCCCGAGGTTACACAATGTTGTTGACGTCAGTTAGCCTTGGAGTACATAATAGTCTTTGTTTGTGATCCATGGGTTCATTTTATTTCTGGTTCAAACGACGTATAACATTGTATTGGTATGATTAGTGAAGATACGTTCTGACTATCAATACAATACATACTCAAATATAGAATTTATACATTAAAAAATGTATTGCATCAAATCGATGAGTGAACATTTGGAAAGCCTGCATCGTGTAATATTATCTTGTAGCATGTTATGACGATTGTCAATGGAATTCATTTACATAATATATCAGAACTATATACGGATATACAAATCAACCACAATGGCGACGCCAGCGTTGGCGTCTGTCGTAGTCTGACAGTATTGACATGCTTTTTTATCAAGATTACATCTACCCTAATAAGGTCATACTTATGTAGGTACGTACGTATTTATGTAGGTACGTGTTCGTACATGAGTGCATGCGCGCGCGCACGCACGCACACACACACATCCATACATCCATACATACATACATACATACATACACACACACACACACACACACACACACACACATACATACATACATACATACATACATACATACATACATACATACATACATACATACATACTTACATACTTACATACATGCAAAGAGATCAATAGCCAGTCAGATAAACGGTACTTTATATTCCATTGAATAGTGAAATGTAGTTCACGATATATCAAACCTTGCGTATATTTATCCAACTATATCATGTTTACGTCAGCTCAATAACTAAAAAAAACAGTATTCAAACTATTACCAAGCTTTGGTCTACTAATAGTTTTTGTGTGATGTACAAAGAATACCATTGACTATGGTAAAAACAATGAGCTACCCATCCGGTTATCAGTGCACGTGTACTGCATGCATGTCAATCGCGGAAAGGAAGTGGGGGCTATAAATCGTCTTTAAATTACATTAACCGGAAGTCTTACCTGTGCACGTTTGACACTCCCACTGACAGACCACTGAACACTATTCCCAATCCTTGTCAACTGAACCTCAGACCACGAGAAGAATATGGGACCCTACCCAGTGAACATTGACAAGAATGAAACGTACATGAAATAGAAGTTTTGTTGTCTTTGTGTTTGTATCGCGTGCAAGTGCTATGGGATTGTGACGTCAAATGCCACTACCCGGGTATGCGGGTACATGGGGTCATTTAGGGGTCATGTAGGGACATGACAAGTCTACCGATTCAAAATAGATGAATACTGTAACTGCAAACAATATGCGAGTCTTAGACTTTCTCCAGTGTAGTGAAATCATAACCAATACACGTGTTTATTTTGTTGAAACACCAACTTGTATTGTTCAAAGTTTGAGAGCTATCTACGGCCGAAGTCATCAAAAATATTACTGCTATAAGAAGGAGATAATGTACCTGTAAGATAACTCAACTGTACATTCTATACATATTAAATTTCTTGGGCTGAATAGAGTTCGCAAAAGTGAATACAAAAATGCACTTCAAATGTTAGTTTTCTTTAGGGAAAACACACATGTATATGGTGAGGACACAAGCTTAAGGAAGCAATATTTATTTTCTGAAATTAAAATTTCCAAAATTTATTATATAAATGATAACCATATTCATTCAGTATCAATGTATGTATGTATGTATGTATGTATGTATGTATGTATGTATGTATGTATGTATGTATGTATGTATGTATGTATGATATGATATGATATGATATGATATGATATGATATGATATGATATGATATGATATGATATGATATGATATGATATGTGTTTTATTGTCATATATATACTGATACATATATAATGAAATGTGCATTGATATTGCGTGTAATGAAAAATTTACAAAAACAATATTCTGTAGAGGACTCCTAACACGAGATTGATGCGTCAACAGAGAACTTAAATTGATTCATTAAGAGTACTAGTGTGGACTGCAGTTGGATAAAAGCTAAACAATGTGTGATTAGAACCTGATTTGATCGAACGGTACCGCTCGCCTGAGCGCATAAGTTGGAATAAATTACGTGCTGGTCTTTTACAATTAAGCTCAGTTACTTGAGCGTTGTACAACTCATTAAGAGAAGGAAGTTGGCACCCAATGATGCTACTGGCAGTGTTAACGATTCGATTGAGGCGTTTCCGGTCATCAACTGTGGCATTGCCCCACCAAACGATGATTGACAGTGTCAGGACACTCTCAATCACCGCTCGGTAGAACTTGATCAACAGTCCCTGGCTGACATGGAAACTTCTTAATCGTCTTAAGAAGAACAATCTTTTCTGTGCTTTCTTCACAATATGATCAGTATTGATTTCCCATTTCAGATCGACTGAGAGGTAAACACCGAGAAATTTAAAATATTGCACTATTTCATCCTCTGAATTGTTGATGACTAGAGGAACAATATCAGATGGATTCCTTCGAAAGTCCACAATAATCTCTTTGGTCTTTTTGACATTCAGTTCAAGATTGTTTTCAGAGCACCATGTTATGATAGAGTTCACTTCATTACGATATGATGTTTC
>NC_135564.1:13501511-13556511 GCF_964340395.1 Glandiceps talaboti | reverse complement strand
ACTCTAGCTCTTCCGAGTAAATGGTGTGTTTTTAATACAGGCTATTATAGCGGCTGAGTGGATGGTTGCAGTCGGACTAGATTTGACCTAGAGTGCTGGATGGGTGTGGATTAGCTAGTGGGGACCAGAGTGAATGGATGCTAGCTAGATTGACACAAAATTGGTTGGTGTTGTTGACTTACGGTTGGATAAGGTCACACTGGATGGGCTATATCATGGGTATGCAACTTGATATCGAGGGCCAGTACAGTGCATGGGTGTATAAGTTGACTGGCTACAGTGTAGATAATGGTTGGGTGTAGATAAGCTAGGTAGGGTCAGTAGAGGGGTGTAGCTAGGGTCATGAGTAGAGGGGTGTAGATAAGCTAGCTGGGGTCAGTAGAGGGGTGTAGATAGGCTAGCTAGGGTCAGTAGATGGGTGTAGATAAGTTTGCTAGGGTCAGTAGAGGGATGTAGATAAGCTAGCTAGGGTCAGTAAATGGGTGTAGATAGGCTAGCTAGGGTCAGTAAATGGGTGTAGATAGGCTAGCTAGGGTCAGTAGAGGGGTGTAGATAAGCTAGCTAGGGTCAGTAAATGGGTGTAGATAGGCTAGCTAGGGTCAGTAGATGGGTGTAGATAAGTTTGCTAGGGTCAGTAGAGGGGTGTAGATAAGCTAGCTAGGGTCAGTAAATGGGTGTAGATAGGCTAGCTAGGGTCAGTAGATGGGTGTAGATAAGCTAGTGACGGCAAAAGTGGTGGTTGGCACTGTGTATATGCTAGGACCAGTGAATTAATATAAATGGGATAATGTGGGCCTGTGGATGGTGTAGAGGAGCTAGTTAGGGTCACACTGTGTGAATGGGTGTAGATGTGCTAGCTATGGCCAGTGGATCATGGGTGTAGATTGGACATAGATTGGTTAGTTTAGGAGGTATGGATGAGTATAAATGTGCTAGCTAGGGAAGAGTGAATAGGTGTAGATGGGTTCTCTAGCTTGGGCCAGTGGATGTGTATAGTTGGGCTAGCTAGGGCTAGTGGACTGATGAGTGTAGATGGGCTAGCTAGGGCCAGTGGATGAGTGTAGATGGGCTAGCTAGGGCCAGTGGACTGATGAGTGTCAATGGGCTAGCTAAGGTCACTGGGTGCATATAGTTGGGCTAACTAGGGCCAGTGGATGGATGTAGAGGGGATAGCTAGGGTCACTGGATAATAATAATAATAATAACTTTATTCGTCATGTCGATCATGAAATTTTCGACATACTGATGGCAGATGGTGAGGATCAGCTACCAGCCCTTGTGATATAGTATTAGTATGTTAAGACCCATTTCCTACCAAATGGTGTAACTGGTAACATGTATTTATTTTATTTCACTGATTTCCTCTTGTGGTTTGCTTTTTAGGATCTGAATATGGCACATGGAAAAGATGATGTCTATCATTGCAGTAAATGTGGCTACAAGTTCAAGGACAAGGGGAGATATGACTATCATTTCAAGTACTTTTGTGCAGCTCTATACAAATTTAAACAGCAAAAGAATCTTGATAAAGTTAAAGACTCAGGTATAAATAAGAATCTCTGTATTGAGGTGGACCAACAACATAGTCAACAGAATTTGAGATCATTGCCTTGTAATTCTCATGAGAGACAGTGTGAAGATAAAACCCTTCAGACATCAGGCCAGTATGAAGGTTGTACATATACTCAGGCACCACTTACTGTAGCAGCATGCGTTGATGTGGAGCAGAGCAGTGCAAGTAGAAAGCCAAGTGTAGAGGACAGTTCTGTTCATTTTAAAACAGAGAGTAGCAACAGTCGATATCACAAGAATAAACCAAACAGACACAAAGAGAAGTCTTCAAGAAGGAGAAAGTTGGCTTTGAAAGTAAAGTCAAAACCACCTTATGCTGATTGGTCGAGAAAAGATAGAGAGGGGCAGAAATATGATGGCCTGTCAAATAGAAAGCATCACCAATCACACTTCAAGCTTGAAGAACAAGCATTGTCTTATCAGTGTCATGATTGCGATAGCGTCAATCAACCCAAGTTGGATAAATTGGGTAATAGTTACCCTGATGTTCGTTATGACAGGTACCAGGACACTAGCTGTGACAGATACCCTGGCACAAGCTGTGACAAACACCTTGATGATAATGAGAACCAGGCATGTAAGCTTGAAATAAAACGCATCAAAGCTAGTGAGACCAGTTCTAGCAATGACCATGCTGGTTGTGCTATAGTGAATAAGCTACGTATGTCTGATATCAGCAGTAAAAGAAAGTGCAGTGATGGCAGCCACCAATGTGACAAAAAGGATGTTATGGAGTCAACCCTGATCCAGAAAGAAGATAACAAAATGATCCATACTACTTACCAAAGATCTAATCAGAATGAAAATAAATTGTTTCTGTCAAACATCATAGTAAAACCCGGTACCTTGAAACCATGGAATTCCAAGCCCTATGACAGAGACAGGAGATTAGATCATGTAGATTCATCTATCAAACTACCATCAGAGTCAAAATGTACAGACATTGTCGGAGATCATATCAAGATAGACAGTTATGCCACCAACATACTTGGTCATCTGAAGAAAGAACAGTTTGACGTGAAACAGGAAGAAAGTGCAAGTTACTGTGGACAGTGTACATTAATTGGTCAAGGATTGAAAGACAGGATTAATAGCACATGTGCATGCACACACTCAACAAAGAATGGCATTGCTAGGAAAACAGAAAAAAAGTCATACAGTTTTCTACAACTTGATGAAGAGTCGGCAGTATGTATTCCAAGAGACTCAAAGCTAACAAAGGCAGAAGTCGGAGAGATTGTCAACAAAGATTGTTTGGCAGAATTTGTCAACTCTTTATTACAACCAGCTTACATACACTGTGATACTGATGAAATACCTGTTCTACATTCACAGCAAATGAATATCACACCTACCCATGAAACACCAAATGTACAGTACACAGGTAAAACTGTATGGGACGAAGTTAGGTCTCCAGAATTATCTCCCACAGATAAATGTATTCAGGATAGTGGCCATGTAGAATCTTATCAAACAGTTCCGCAGATAAAGACCCCACCTACTCCGGCCATATCATATGGAAGTCCTGCTATAGATATTTCTACATTGCCAGTACCAGCTGTTACTAGCATCCCAGATGTTGATAATTCCAAGGGTATGACAGGCCCACCGAGTCTTGAGCCGTATGAAGTGTATGCTGATAATGATTTACCATATGTACTTGAAGAGGATGATGGTATTGGTGATCAAGAAGTCCCAAGTTGTCAAGACGCAGATGTGTTCAATCATGAAGATGCAACGCCACCAAAACTTTCACCCCATATCAACCCAAGATTTTCACCTGTTGAAGATATCAGCCCAAGAAATGACATTGTAGATTCAGTCAAAGATATTGAGGCAAACAAACCAAGAAATAAGTTTGTCGATGCGGACCCTGTCAAAGATATCAGTAGAAACAAACCAAGAAAATGCTCTGTCAATTTGGACCCTGTCAAAAATATCAGTACAAATAAATCAAGAGAGGAACATATGAATTTAGACCAACTTTCATCAAATGAATTGACTTTAAAAAGTCACCAGACTTGTGATACGGAGAAAAATAGTAGCAGGGGTGAATCAAGGACTAGATCTGCAAGTAGTGAGCTTAATCTTGTATGTCCAAGAAAGATGGACAAGGATGTCAAAATATTTGAGGATGAGCCAGCTGTCAGTAGCGAGACAGAAGATAGTGACAAGTATGTATGTCCGAAATGTGGTGTGCACTTTAGATATGAACTCAGTTTAAGTCGGCATGTAGAGAGGAATAATTGTAGTAGACCATCCCTCAAACTTAGGCTGTGTAAATCAGGACAGCGGTATATTTTGACACAGCCATGTATGAACCAGGAGAGGAAATCAGTTAAGAAACCCAGACGAAAACTGAAGAAGGGATTCCGCATGTGTGAACATTGCTCAGTGTACCAGTGTAGAAGTGAGCTGAGAATGCAAAGACATCATCAACAATGTCATACTTTCAAGTGTGATGTTTGTGATCAAGTATTTCCATTCCAGGTAGGTTGTTGCACTTAATCTTACCTGTTCTGGTTCATAAGAATATCAAAACATTAAGGTAGAAATACTAGAATGCTCCTGGGGTACCAATTTCACTGAAAAGTGAAGTTCTTAAAAATGTCTCAAAACTTTGCCTTATAAAGGCATGTAAAATGATAAAGTGTATTACAAAGATATGAAAAGTGATACATTGTATCACAAAGACATGCAAGAATGATAAATGTTCCACAAAGACATGCAAGAATGATACATTGTATTGCAAAGAGATACAAAGTAATACATTGTATCACACAGGCATGTAAACATGATACATTGTATCACACAGGCATGTAAACATGGTATATTGTATCACACAGGCATGTAAACATGACACATTGTATCACACAGGCATGTAAACATGGTATATTGTATCACACTACAACCTCATCAACATCACTGTAACTTATCAAAGTCAGATTAGAGAAGCCAAGTTAAAAATTGATATGTTCACAGTGAGATACAGTGTTTTAATTTACAACATCTATTTGTTTGTTTACGGAAGTCATTAGAGTAGTTGTAAAAAACAAACAAATTATTGTTTGGTCTATTATAAAGTGACATTTGACAGCTATACTTTTGTAGTATTATCACTACAGTGGTTCTCAATTCATCATTTACTGTTTAGTCTGTAAGTGTAAGGTATTCCATGATGGGATGCCCTCACACATTGGTCAACCCCTTTCATAGACAGAGCAGGCTGATGAGGGCAGAGTGACATCACATATCTGAAGTTACAGTGTATTCACTTTTATGTATCAGAAGTTTGTATTTGTTTATTTGTTTGGTTGGTTTTCAGTACATATTTATGTACCAATAGTGTTTGTTCTAGAACAATATTTGTATATGCTAGTTACATGTATTTTCTTTTTGCTTTTGAGCTGCAAATCCACATCATATTCCATTGTAAACTGTGTTTATGTTTACATGTTACTGTGGTTTATTAAAGGGGTACAAACTGAGTTTATACATATTTGGGTGTAGTTTTTGCTGGATATTTAAAAGGTACTTACGGTATTCTACTTATTGAACTTGTGCCACTTTAAAGGGCTTCCTTATGCTAACTAGGAATATTATCTTACATCATCTAATTTTTTTTTTACAGGACTTATTGGACACCCACTTTGAAGAGAAACATAACATTCCATACTGTGATCTGTGTCTCCTTGATTTCCCACTAGAGGACCTCTTGACAGAACATATGTGGACATTACATCACAGAAGGATGGAGTTAGCTCAGAGAGTAGCTATGGCCGCAGCACAGGACCAAGACTATTCTGAAATCTTACAGGAATTAAAGATCTTAGAAAACAAACATGTTGCGAGTCTCAAAGAGAAAGACCGTAAAATGGATGAAGACACTGATGATGATGATGATGATAATGTATTTACTGATAAAGATGATGGTGATTGTGATGTTGATGATAACGGTGAGGATGATGGAGAGGAGGGTGATGAAGAGGAGGATGTCAACGAATACAGCAGTGATGATGATGATGATGATGATGATAGTTGCAGTGACACTGATGAAGATGTTATTGATGATGATGGTAATGACAGTGATGATTATGATACTGATGAATCTAATGATGATGAATTTAATGATAATGGTGATGATGGAAGTGTCTACGGCAAAGAGGAGAGAGTGCCATCTATAGATGATGATTGTACCTTCCTTGATATTGACAATAGCACTCCTGTTTCTTCAAACCAATATCTGCTATTGAATGAAGAAGACAAACACATTTACAACAGTGTCACGATGCAAGACGCTGTTGAGGGTTTATTGAGACAGCAGTCTGGTCAGTGGCATAACACTTTTCAGACTTTATCTCAAAGTCTTGTGGAACAGTTGCACCTAGTCATTGAACAATACACAAATAAACTGTATAAACTTTTAGATGGAAAGAAAGAAGAGAAAGAGAACATAGTGAGGACTTGTAGTGTTGACAGTTGTCAAGGCGACAGAAATAGTGAAGCCATGGAAAACAAAGACAATGATGTAGCTCCAGATAAACACAACAACACAGACACTGCCTGCAAACAAACCAATGGAGATCGTGTTCATGTACCGAAGGCATTGAAGAGATTGCTTAGTTTCCTTACGGATAAGGATAGTGGTGAAAAAATCAGGATTAGCAAGACAATGTTGACAAGGAAAAGAAGTCATAATGAAGTGGAAGAGGATGACGTACCACCTGCTAAAATATCCAGGTCTTGTAGGCGGAAAAGTCTAGCCTAGTAGTACTTAACGTGAAAGGTCAAACAAGGATATAATCATGAATAAATTAGTACTTACAGGTCAAGTGAGGACACAATTATGAATAAATTGATATTTCAGTTTGAAGGTCAATCGAGGACACAATCATGAATAAATTAGTACTTACAGGTCAAGTGAGGACAGAATTATACTTAAAGGTCAAGTAAGGGCACGATCATGTAAATTAATACACAAGGTTAAAGGTCACATAAGGACATATTCACAAATAAATTAAAAAATCATACAATTATGAATAAATTAGGACTTGAAGGTCTAATGAGGACACAATCATGAATAAATTAGTTTGTAAAGGTGAAGTAAGGACACATCCATGAATAAATTAGTACTTAAGCTTAAAGGTCAAATAAGGTCACAGTCAAGAATTGTTAGTTTACACTACTAGTAAAACAGATGAGATGTAGGAGAATGATATTTCTTTGAATTTGCAGCTTATCACTTTTCTACCTCCTATTTTAAAGTACACATGTTTTCAAACACCAACTATGATGAGCTTTCTCACTTTTTAAAAAAAATCAACCAAACATTCATGGGTAAAGTGACCAAAAAATGCAATTGTGTATGTCATTTGTTAGTATTATTGCCAAGATGAAAGTGAAACTTTCACAAGTGAGTTCCATTTTTCTGTTTTGTGTCGTACATTTGTATGATGTTGACTTTTTAAAGATTTTCACTGCAAACTAAGTATTTATGGTAACATGTTTGCCAAATATAGCGATATGTTACATGTTGATTTAATAACAAGTAAATACCAAAGTCTAAGCCATCTTCTGAGTGTTCAAATCATTTTTGTTTTTTGTTTTTTGAAAGTAGATTTGTTACTGCAATATCTACCACAATACACGGTAACCTTTACTGCGACACACCATATCAAATTAAAGAATGTGTGTGGCAGCATCATGGTAATTTGTGCTGCAATAATATATATCTTAATTTATATTGTAAGACAGCAATTTGTGGTGCAGCACATCATGGTAGATTGTACTGCAACACATGGTAAATTGTACTGCAGCATATAGCAATTTGTACTGCAGCATAAGGTGGTAATTTATCCTGCAATACATTGCAATAATTTGTACCAAAAGCATATTAATTTGTGATGCAGCACATTATGGTAATTTGTAGTGTAACACAGTAATTATTGCTGCAGTACTTGGTAATTTGTACTGCAATACATCATGTTGATGGTGTAGTGTAACAGTTATTCTTGCCATAGCACATAGCAATTGGTACTCCAACACATCATAGTAATTATGATAACAAATAATTTATATGAAAATCAATCATGTTTCTATTGAATAAATCATTAGATGTCCCAACAATATTAATCACATTTAAATAATTGAAGATCCATACTAAAGAAACATTCAATGAATAAAATATAAATGTGTGTAGTCTTGTATTCTTGGTGTACTATAGTGACAGTTTTTTCTAAGATAGTAATCTTGGACTTTTTCTCTGTTGAGGAAAAATTGTTGATGAGAATATCAATTTCAGGTGGATTTCCTGTAAAATTTTATAATGCTTTTTTATAATTGATGTGCTGTTAGTGTATTGATTGGACAGTTTTGTGTACAGAAAGTGAAAGTCCATTGATCAACGTTGATGTGATATATTGAACATGGTACTTTGTACTGCAACACATGACACTTTGCACAGCAACACTAATTTGGACTGCAACAAAGTAATGTGTACTTCAACATGTAATAATTTGTACTGCAACAGTAATTTGTATTTTGTATGGCAACTCAGTAGTTTGTATTGCAACATGGAATAATTTGTACATTAATTTGTACTGCAACACAGTAATTTATACTGCATCACTTTGCATTTTGTATGACAACTCAGTTATGTGTAATGCAACAATCATTTGCACGACATGGAATAATTTGTACCGCAGCATTAATTTGTACTGCAACACAGTAATTTATACTGCATCATTTTGTATCGCAACTCGGTTATGTGTACTGCAACAGAAACTTACAACATGGAATAATTTGTACTGCATCACTTTGTAGTTTGTATGACAACTCAGTAATGAGTACTGCAACAGTGATTTGTACTGCAACCTGGTAATATGTATGTACTGCAACACAAGATGGCAATTTGTACTGCAATTCAGTAATTCATACTGCAATACATGATAATTTATACTGCAACATATTTGTACTGCAACACATGGTAACTTGTACTTCAACATTTGTACTTTACCCTAATTTGTACTGCAACATACCTAGGCATTTCTACTTCAGCATAATTTATACCTTAATATAGTCATTTTACACAGCAACACAACAATTTTTGTACTGCAGCACATGATGACATTTTTCTCTGCTCAAATGTATTTTGTCTGTGAAACTTTTCTTACCCAGTAAAAACAGTTGTGAAATACTGTGCCGTAGAAACTTTTCTTACCCAGTAAAAACAGTTGTGAAATACTGTGCCATAGAAACTTTTCTTACCCAGTAAAAACAGTTTTGAAATACTGTGCCGTAGAAACTTTTCTTACCCAGTAAAAACAGTTTTGAAATACTGTGCCGTAGAAACTTTTCTTACCCAGTAAAAACAGTTTTGAAATACTGTGCCGTAGAAACTTTTCTTACCCAGTAAAAACAGTTTTGAAATAATGTGCTGTAGAAACTTTTCTTACCCAGTAAAAACAGTTTTGAAATACTGTGCCGTAGAAACTTTTCTTACCCAGTAAAAACAGTTGTGAAATACTGCGCCATAGAAACTTTTCTCACGAAGTAAAAACTGTACTGAAATACTATTCAAATCTGTGTCATCCTTCCACAAAATTCTTTACACAATATAGTTTACTTTTTTCATATTTATAAATGTTGTATCATTGTCTTTAAAACTGTAAATGTATAGTCGATGAAGAGACCAGTCTGATTGAAGTATCTAGCAGCTGGTAGAAGTTACTACCTATAAACAATACTAGAACATGTCTTGTTCTGAGTTATATACGAGTCTGTATACATGTACATGAATTGTCCTTATGGTATGAATCTTGTGACAGTGTTTACTTTTTATTTTATTGTTTGTTTTATCGTACTTTTATACATTGTTTTTATTTTTCCAAAAATTAAAAGTTGGTTTTTATCCAGATAACAAGTGTTGTGCTTTTCATTAGCCATCATACTAGTAAATCATTGTTGCTTCCATTTGTTTAAATCTATATACAGCATGTATGTATGTATGTATGTATGTATGTATGTAATGTAAGTATGTATGTATGTATGTATGTATGTATGTGCATGTATCTGTGTATATGTATGTATAATATATATATGAATGTGTGTATGTATATATGTATGTATGTATGTATGTATGTATGTATGTATATATGTATGTATGTAATGTAAGTATGTATGTATGTATGTATGTATGTATGTGCATGTATCTGTGTATATGTATGTATAATATATATATGAATGTGTGTATGTATGTATGTATGTATGTATGTATGATGTATGTATGTATTTATTTATTTATGGAAGGATGGGTGTGTGTATGTATGTATGTATGTATGTATGTATATATGTATGTATGTATATATGTATGTATTTATGTATTTATGGATGGATGGATGTATGTATGTATTTATGGATGGATGTATGTATGTATGTATGTATGTATGTATGTATGTATGTATGTATGTATGTATGCATGTATGTTAATCGTGTTTTATTGTTAAATCGATGTGTGTGGTGGGGGTGGAGCTGTCCGGATCTGTACTTTGAACTCGACACTGAGTGGATGTCAGAAGTGAAAGAAAGATGGTCCAAGTATATCATGTGATAAATACAATTATAACACTGTCTTCAGCTACAATGACAGTGCACTTATTGCAATCTAAGGAACTGAAGTGACGTATAGTCTGTAATATAGAATATGTTACAAGGTAAGATTAAATATTAACCTTTCTATTATATAAGGTACGAGACAGGGAGCTGCTCAAAATTCTAAACGTAGTTATCTGATTGCAAAGTCACGTATGGCATGGCTGTCATGATGTCGTCACATCGGTGACGGTGGTGTACATCTGACATATAGCTAACAAAACTTTATATTTTGGAAGGGGAATTGTTGTTGGTTTGCCTAATTTGCTATTGGCCTAAAATGTCGTCAGTATCATTTGGAACGTGGCAGTAACCAAAATAACACATAATAACCATCTAATCCTCACATAACACTGGGTTCATAAGAAAACAGAGTCTTAGTTACAACCCGAGAGCAAATTTGAGTCTACAGTAAAAATACAAACAAGCCTTGGAAAAAATATCACTTGATTACATAAAAGTACATGATTATAATCAATGTACAATTGATACCATCTCACCTGATACTGCTATCACGGATTCAGATCTGATTTTTCATTGGTTGAATATATTTTGTTCATGCATTATGGGATGTTGTAGCCATTCAAAGTGACCCTCCTTCCCCGCTGTGATTGGAATCGCCCATGTCGGTAAAGTTTCTTATATACAGTTCAGTTCTGCATCATTAATATTCAAGAATTGAGAGACAGAGGCAGTAAGACATTGATACATCCACAATGGCTGAGGGCACAGACAACAAAGGTATATACATATTATTAATTCATGTTGATATTTTTATGTATGGTAGCTAGCGGTAAAGAATGGAAAGACACAATTTGGATCTACATGATAGTTTAAATACTTAAGAGTTGTCTCGCAAAGCTTAAGAAAAGTTGTTCAAGGACATAACATTATAAGCCAACGTATCTGACTACCATAGTAATTTGAAACAAAAATTTGCTGAAATTAAGATTGTTTCCTAAATTATAAAAAGGTGCTTGATGAGACTGTTGTACATATTCAAATATTAAGTATACATAAATCGATAAAACTTTGCAGCGTTTGTTGGACCTTTGTGATGACGGAATTTCAGGTAACGTTGCCATAGAGATGGTGATGTGACTACAAACAAATTGGATAAACTGAACGACACATGGTAAACACGAAACACTTACAATTTATGCCAACATTCCTTTTTTTCTTTTAAATAGGACACGAAAAAAACTTAGGATAAAACTACTTTTGTTTCGAATCATCCATATTTGTCTGTTGTACCCTATATGGTATACAATATCGTTTTATATTGAATGTCATTACGTGTAGTGTGACATTCGCACGTCGGACGTCACAGACGACAGCCGTCACAATGCGGTTCCGTGCGGATTGTCCGTCCATATTGTCGTAAACCACAGCCCCTTTTACGGCACCGTCTAAGACGCACCGTCGTCAAGAGGCTTGATATTTCGGTTTGCGAGAATGGGATTGTCTGGTTAACCAGGATACATGTACTTGAGCTGGACTTGCTAAACAACAGTAGATGTAAACAATGAGAATACAATGTACATCAACTGTATTTGATGACAAATTTGTTCTGGACACGCTTCTTACACCTTTGGTAGTCTACACAGTGCACACAAAATCATTGTTCAAATAACATAGCTATTTTAAGGTTGTGACATCTGTGTACGAAGACTACGCCATTAATCTTTCTGTAATTATTAACCCAGCAGATACTTTTATCAACAATCTCAAATATTTCCTACAGTAATATCAAATTCAAATTTGACGATTTTATTTTAATTTTATTTTACTCATCATTTTATTTCATATTTTGTTCAAACGTTTACCTGTACGTACGTACGTACGTACGTACGTTGCCCTCGGTAGGGTTCGTAAAAACAAGTTGCGCCGTGGCTCGATCGTCCGTTCCACCTATCAGGAGTATATGATCTTTTACGAAACATTGAAAAAAATTGTCTCATATTTCAAAATGACTATTTTAATTTGATTTCATTATTATCATGACGTCAGCAGTCTTGGATTTCTACATTACATACGCAACCAGAATTGCTTCATTCGGTTCTAAGTATGCTAGCACACCTCTGACGTCATATCGAAATGTTGAATGCCGTCAGCCATTTGTGATAGTTCGGGTACAAATCATTTGCCAGTACGCTGAAATTACTGCGACCTCATTTTAGGACATACTCAAAGAAGCCATTGCAAACAACTTCATGAAATGAAATAAGTGAAAAAAATACTCTATGAAACCCTAAATATACAGCACTCTGTTGTAAACACTCGAAGACGCGACCAAAAATCTTTTCTCCAAAATTTACTCGCAAAATTAAACCCGTAATCTGATCAATGATGACACGTAGTTCATCAGCGTAAAACCAATAGCTACTTACGATGGCGCAGCGCCCCCTCGCGGCCTTTTCGTTGCTTCAGCTACTGCGAACTACAACGTCGTAACATACTGTGAATTGTGCGAATGACATGGTCATCCTTCCCTCCTCCAATCTAACGTATAAAAACGTAATCTCAGCAACACACGGCTGTTTACCATTATTGGCGTATTTTCAAATGTCAGTTTATGGTTACTTACAAAACGTTCTAAATAGTGTTCAAATGTCCTCCCTAATTCTATTTTTTTTTTATAAACTTTCATACTGTACTTACAAATTGTATACTGTTCTTGTTTTTATTCCATTGTTGAAATGTAAGCCGGTACATTCAAATGTTCCAATTTTTTAATTTGTTTCCCCTCCCTTATACAGCATATGCCGCCGATGAAAACGACCGCAAAGACACATACAGTCTTCCTCCTTCCTACCCGGGTACCCCAACAAACTTCCAACGTAATGTCATACTGGAAGACTACGAACATCCCCCACCAACTCCAGAGGCTCCGTCACAGGACCAGATCTATCCGGTAACAACGACAGATCTAAATAAGAGCGGACCACCGCCATCATTCGTTGAAGTGACGCTAACTTTGCCAGGGTCAGTGACAATCGAACAGCAGGCAGATGTAAGTCAAACTAAAGATATGATGACGTAGTTTGCTACATGACGTCACAGCCGATAGTCGATTTTGATTTTAAGAACAACAAAATGAATTTTAGGTTTAACTTTTGTTATTGATTACGCAGATTCTTTTTTTTATATACAGCTCGTTTAAAGTTGCCGTTCCGTGGTTCTGTTTGATACAACCATACAGAATAATAAACTGTACATTTTAATATCAATTTACATAAATAAACCTACTGCTGCGATTAGACGCAGACATGCGGGCGCCAGTTGCAATGTTTTGTCGTCTGCATTTCGGGTGTCTACATGGTGGCACATTATTAGTTTATTTCTTTTAGACAAAATGTCGCAAGAAACTGTATTCATCCAATCTTGCTATCGTAAATTTTACAGGTTTCTGCGTGGACGGATCAAACAAAGCCGCTGAACGGTAATTTGAAACGGACTGTGACATATGTCCTTCGTGAAATGAAATTATATCTGACTTGCTTTTGGATACGCTTATTTCCAGGGCCAACATCCCAACAAACAACAGTACACTGTGATTGAGGAAACCAAGAAATTTACCAAAACTACAAAGAAAAACAAGCCTTCGTCACAGTCACGGTGTAGTGTCGACGTCATTGGATTAGTGTTGGCTATCTTTGCTTGTGTGTTGTTCTTTCCTCTTGGAATACCAGCATTGATTCTGTCAATTTTGGTAAGATGTATATAGAACTCATAAAAACAAACAAACAAACAAACAAACAAACAAACAGACAGACAGACAGACAGACAGACAGACAGACAGACAGACAGACAGACAGACAGACAGACAAAACAGCTTTCCTCTCGTTGATATTAACTTTTGCCAATTTTCTCCTTGAAAATGATCATGCTTAGATTTTACTAGTGGGCAGTGTGATTACGAGATAAGACAGATTCAGCTTGAGATAATGATTTCTCGAAAAACTGAAAAAGGATCAAACTCGTAGTACACCGTTGTGAAACAAAATCGTTGAGTGATTTCGATTTTCAAAACTTTGACGACATTAAATTTATGTAAATAGTTCTGTTACCTATTGTAGCAATGTTGTGGGTCTGTGGAAGATCAGATTATATGCCACCGATTACTGCTTTGTAATATTTTATCAAATTTTCTATATTTTAACGTCCCGTTCACCTATACGTAAGGATTACAGCCAAGTGTAGTTTCACATTATGAAACTCAGACACACACTTTTGAAACATTAAATACAGACAACGGTTGTTTATTGAACATTTTCCAAATCTCATCATTTGTTAACTTGACTTTACTACACAACTTGAATATTTTTTAGCTTTATGAAAATCACTTTCTTTTCCTTAACTTGTAGGCCATCTCCGACCGAAAAAAACGTCGTGTACAGAAAGTAGGTAAATTCACAAAGATCTCATTGGCGCTGTCAATCATCGGGATTTGTTTGTTTGTTGCTGCGGTCATTGTTTTCAGCATTTGCAAAGATGACTGTGAGGGCGCTAACTGCTCCCATGGTAGCAACAGTAGCGGTGGTAACAGTGAAAGTGGTGAGAACGGACATGGACATGGACATCCAGATAATGACAGCAAACACGACGACACCGAACATGGCCATGACGACAATGACCCAAACCACAAAGATGATGACCGCTATGATGTTGATAATGACGACCCAAACCCACTGTAGTCAAAACGTTAAGGTCAAGTTTAGTACCTCGAGTAGCTGAATTTGCTTGTAATGAGGAAAAGAGATCGGATTTTAGATTATATGAGTGTTTTTAGACAGAAGCATTGCATTTTTTGACAAGTCTGTGTTTTAAAGGGTCACAAGCAGAGTACATGTTTTTTTTTGTTTTTTTTGTTTGTTTTTTTTGTTTGTTTGTTTGTTTGTTTGTTTGTTTGTTTGTTTGTTTGTTTGTTGTTGTTGTTGTTGTTGTTTTTTGGGGGGTGTAGTTTTTAATGGTGTATATTAAAATGTACAAACTCTGTATTTAGGCATACCTTACAAACAAGTCGGTATCGTAGTATAGTAGACACGTGCGTATTTCACGTATGCATTTGTAAAATGTTAACGTGCTATCATTATTCCACGAACCATGATGAACTGTGCTAACAAGACCAGAGAAACTACTTTACTGTCGCTGAAGACATGTATCGACATTATTTCCACCCCAGGTATAAAAAAAACTCTGCTTTTGTCACTGTAACTTCTTCATCTCGGAAATACCGGAAAAATTCTCTCTTGAGAATGTATATACCCGGATTGACATCAAACAAGAATGGGTCGGTAGAAAACTTCGCGCCTACCATTCTGAATACGACTGATCAAATATGTCTGACTTACCGAGAGACTTTATTTTTATGTGATTTAAAAAACAACAATCTAAATTGACTTGGAATGTTGTATTGTTTGCAAAAGTACACCATGTCATCTAATTATAGATTATCTGCTATATACATGTCAGAAGTCATCAACCACAGATTCATGTATGTACATGAAAATTGTTTATATTATGTGTAGTATTACTAGTATACTGCACTGATGATGTTCAGATAATCCTCTCCGTACCTACTTCATAAAGCTGTCATTAATCAGTTCTGTGTTGATCGTAAAAATAATTTTAGATATGTTCTGAAAACAACAAAGACGGGTTATAATATTTAATAAGGTATATGAATGTTTGAAGTTTTTGATGAAAATAAAAATCTCCAGACTTGTCATTTACAAAAATTCTCCGATAGAGTCGTTGGTGGCGCCCTGTAATTCATCTTCACAGTATACCTTGCTGCTTTGCTCGCAGCAAAGCATATACGAGATATGTTTGTTGTAATATCTAGCACAGCAATAAGACAGATCTACGTGCTTACGTACGTACGTACGTACGTACGTAGAGACAGACAGACAGACAGACAGACAGACAGACAGACAGACAGACAGACAGACAGACAGACAGACAGACAGACAGACAGACAGACAGACAGACATACAGACAGGCAGGCAGGCAGGCAGGCAGGCAGGCAGGCAGACAGGCAGGCAGACAGACAGACAGACAGACAGACAGACAGACAGACAGACAGCGCATTTGTCACTGTTTTCTGATAATAGTGTAAGAAAGTTACCACACTATGCCAATGAAAGCAATAAGAAGTATAACACCTGACGATAACGGAAATATACAAATACCGATCATTGTAACAGGAAACTATACATGCCCAACAAAATCCGCTGTTGACTTCACCAAATGGTTGCATTGAGCCTTCACAGGATTAACTTTACGAAAATGGGGATATCCTTGACATTGCATATAGAGTTTCACTTGAATACAACAATCAACCCGATACAAACTGGTGGAATGAGTGCTTCTCATAAGGTTTTAACTCTTGTTGACAAGGTAGCGAACAAGTATTCATCTAGTGACTAGATGTCAGTCTTTGTTGCTAGTTGTTCACAAGTAGGTAAACATCACTTGGTCCATGAAATCATGCCTTGCTGTAGCTAGTGTGTTACAAACAGACAGGCAGGCGGGCGGGCAGACAGACCCTGGGGAGACAGACAGACAGACAGACAGACAGGCAGGCAGGCAGGCAGGCAGGCAGGCAGGCATACATACATACATACATGCATACATACATACATACATACATACATACATACATACATACATACATACATACATACATACATACATACATACATACATACATACATACATACATACATACATACAGCATCCGACCACATCACCACATTTTCTCTCATTACGAGAGGTAAAACGTTTACTTTTCAAGTTCAGCACCTATCTCTTTATCTTCTCAACTGACGTCAAGCTTCACTCTGTACTCACTGACTGACGGGAATGATTTCGTTTCTGTTTCAGTCTACAGTGACCATGAAAAAATCCATTACTAGGAGAAGACAACCATTCATAGGTTTTCCTTTCTTGGTTATTGTGTGGGGGGGGGGGGGCTAAAATATAATGATATATTTGAAGATAGCCAGTATCACGTAACACTATACTTTACTAGCCATTCAAATATTTTCATTCTCATTAAAAAAAATATGCTATCTCTTTCACATATCATCGGCCATACACGTCAATGTTATCTATAATTGATTACTTAATTCACACACAACCAGTACAGCGCCCATATCCCGGTTTATTCTCTCTGGACAACATTTCATCAGTCTAAACAGTCCAACCATTGCTCTCATGAATAAATACATTGTACGCTACATTTGGTGTGTATGTAAGTGTATGGGCACCAAGTATATATATATTACAGTGTATTTATTATCAGAAATGGTATTTTCATAGACTGCACTGATTAGTTGTCACCACCAAAGAATATTGCAAAAATCAGTTACTGGTGAAATGTTGTCCAGATAGGAACATACGAGAATTTTAAGAAATGCAATGATTATATCTAAGTTCGGAATTGTTTGTGATGCTTGGGAGGGGGGTATTGTGGGGGGGGGGGTTGCACGAGAAATATAGATACATGTCTGAAACTGGAAAGAGAAAAAGACTTTGATGCGAAAAATTCAGGAATACATGTATTGAAACTGGTTAGGACAGTGTAGTTCTTGACTGAAATGGTAGCTCAATCGGGGTAACTAGACTGCCTGGGTACCCGGGACTGGGTATCCACTGATTGTTTACATTACATATAAACACACAAGACGAGTTTGGTTGCCATTTAGATGTGCATAAATGCTACAGGTAATTCATCCTATGTTTATTTTGACGTGTGTATTTGTCTTGCCTGCAGAGTGGCTAATTTCAAGTACTCGACTCAGACGTAAATGGTGGAACTAAAACGTTGGCACTTTACACAAACACATTCTCTATGAAAGTATAGTAGTACACTTGAACGTTGGAGAGTCTAACTCGAGTAGTCGACCGGAAACTTTTCTGTACAAGTCGTACGATATAAGATTCTGGATAAGTGTGTAGCTACCCTACTTTAGTAAATATATGTAATTCACACACGTTATCATATACGGCGACAAATTCCAGGAAAAAACACCAGGAGGAATTCATTTTTAACAACGGCATTATATCTGAAAGAAATGAAATAATTCAATATCACCGTTTATTACGTAGCTGAGAGAGACATATTTATGCATTGCGAAAACGGATACACAAAGAAATTACATCAAAAAGTGACTGGCACAGTGGAGAAAAAGTGTGAAAAAGCGTTGGTAATGTTGGGAACTGTTTTATCTGTGATATTTGGACCCTTAACCTTCTGATACACATGTGCTTTTACAAAAATCTATAAGGCCTACAAAATTGTTTGATTCCAGTTACCCGACCCCACCTAGTTTTCCACGCCGATCCTAAATTTTTTTACGTATTCGAGAAAAAAATTTATACAATCGCGAAAATTGTGAAATCTCGCAAGAAATAGTGGATGCAGAAATTGACATCAACTTAAAAAAACAATGTAAAACTATTCTTCTAATCTGTATTGGCTGTACATCTGCTGGGAAGAAACCAATAACACAGAGACAATATGGAAAACATAACTACCTAAACTAGACACTCACACATATGATAGAGAGAGAGAGAGAGAGAGAGAGAGAGAGAGAGAGAGAGAGAGAGAGAGAGAGAGAGAGAGAGAGAGAGAGAAAATAAAATAAAATAAAAAAATCTGCCTACCCCCACCTATTCTAACATTGAGCGTAATCGGAACCACATGATTTTTTTTGTTAGGCCTAACCATTCACCCCACTGTATTGTTTTGGTCGTCTTTTGGGGAAACATGAATATGTTTAACCTGAAAATATGTTAAAAGAAAAGTGACCGTGGATGTCATTGACAGTTCATGTGTTGTCGCGTGCTATTCAAAACGCCTTCACCAAAGACCTTGAACTAGATGGGTGGATTAATGTAACATTATGGTAACCATAGTAATAGGTTGACATTGACATACCAGACAGTTCAGTGTAGTATGTGTCAATTATCAAGTTGTGCTCACTCAAGTTCAAGTGTACGTTCAATAGGACGTAAATCATTTAGATCCGATATATGACTCGGAACATATATTTCAAATTCATGTTAGCTAATTTTAGCCTTTAGTTTTTTGTCTTTAAAACACTGATGTCAGGTATGGCTGGTGATGGATTACCTTCGATATCTAGCGTTAATTCTAACAGAGTGTACCTGGAAAACAGCGTTTGTGGATGTACCAACAAAATAAAGGGCAAAATCAGAACGCTTCCGTTGTAACCAGCAGCTGGAACACATACCACTGGAAGGTCGACTCTTTTTCCGGACAGCGTGGATTCCAGGCTAACTTGACCGTGGCATTGCGAACTACTGTGTTGTGACGTCATGAAATAGATACATACTACCCAGACATGATTCTACTCGAATGTACGTTGACTAGAGAAAAGTTTCTCCCTCTCCCCTCTCTCTCCTTTCCTCCCTCCCTAGCCCCTCTCCCTCCTCTCCTTCTCTTTTGCTCTGATTGCATGATTGGTTGGTTGGTTGGTTGGTTGGTTGGTTGGTTGGTTGATTGATTGATTGATTGATTGATTGATTGATTGATTGATTGATTGATTGATTGATTGATTGATTGATCGATTGATCGATCGATCAGTTAGTACGTTTTCGAAAAGCCAAAATAAGGTTAAATTGAAACGTCTTTGAAGTCATGCAGTAAGATTTTGAGCATTGATAAAGGAATGTGCGTGCTATGAGCTACCAACGGTCGCGCTACAGTGAAGTTTACGGTGTTAGGCCATTTGGAAATGGAGGGCGTTTTACGTTGCATACCATACAAGTACTAGTTTTGTATATAAATATCATCCCTTAGATTCTACTTCCGTAGAAAAAGTTAACACCAGCAAATTTTCTTTGACAATACCTTACCCATAACCTAACCCCCCCCCCCACACACACACACTTACTTCAACACTTTTTACCCATACACAACCAAGTGACCGACTTTATCTGTAGTTCTTGTACATCGATTGAACAAATACTTCATGTAATCAAGGGTTTGTCTGTTTCTCCTACTCCATTTTGAATTGATACATTAAATGCATGGCCCAATGTATGACCCATTACTTGTCGTTGATATAACTATTCTATGGATCGTTGCAATGAACAGTCCTGAGTAAGCAAAGTTGTCTGACAACTTCATCGATCATTAAACAGTGCTTAGTCACATTTTACACTGCAACTTGTTGGATGCATGGAGAACTAGAATCATCAATATGACATGTTGCAAGGCAAACCGATCTTGTATGTTTGTTTATATCTATCACAGAACATATTTCATGTCGACTCTCTCTTTCCCTCCCTCCCCCCTCCCTCCCTCCCTATCCCCCTTCTCTCCCTCCCTCCCTCCCTCCCTCCCCCTCTCCTCTCTCTCTCTCTCTCTCTCTCTCTCTCTCTCTCTCTCTCTCTCTCTCTCTCTCTCTCTCTCTCTCTCTCTCTCTCTCTCTCTCTCTCTCTCTCTCTCCCTCTCTCTCTCTCTCTCTCTCTCTCTCCCTCTCCCCAAACGATAAAATAAATGTTGCAATCTCAATCAGATGTTTATTCTAGCCAGACAAGTTTAGTTTGACTGGATAAACTATTACAATTATATGACATTGTTAGATTCAATAACGTTTGAACTATCTCTGAATGTATACGCACGCAACGATACAGATCCTATCCCGTATGGTGTCTACATGGTGGGGGGGGGGGGGGGGGTTCCGGCAGAATTTCGTGTTCTTCCCGTTCCAGTGAGATGGCAAAGTCCTGAATTTGAAAGCATTAAATTAAGTCATATTGAAGGCGTAAAAAGACAAAAACGTATATTTTCGGCACTATACCATTATGATCATCAGTCAAATTAAAATAACGTGGGTTTTTTTCCTATTACCTGTCTACACCCATGACAAATTTTGGTGAGATCGGAGAAGAAACACTGAGTAAACTATATCTGAAAATATCTAAGAAATATGTCATTTTTGGAAAATGACAAAAGTAACAATAATTTCACTAAGCCCCTTTGACTCTGAAGCAACACTAATTTACATTTTTACATAATTATCTTTCAAAATAAAGGTGGATGTTTTGTGAGATCAGACATTACACATGAACAAAATTAAAATTGTTAAAATGAAGAATCACAGCAAATGGGGTTGGATTCTTACGTATAAAAGTATTATACAGTGGAGATTTTCCTGCTTCATATGAATAGATACAAAAAGAGCAAAAACCTGACAGGAAGTGCCATCGCCAGAAGTATGTTTAGCAGATTTTAGAACGCTGATCATCTTATACAATATTCAGACTGTTCTATTTCTACCCTAAGTCTCACTCTGTGTATGTGATAACGTGTATACTTCCTGTGGACGATTGGCGGCTTTCTGTGAGTCAAACGGTTATATTTCTTTAAAAGTAGTATATTATTTCATAGACATGACCCGGCAACCTGCTATGATGACCTGACAACTCCATAAGTGGCAAGAGTAGGTTTTTAAATGGTTACTGAACAATAAACGTACTGGTATGTTTTCTAACAAAAAAAAGTTATTCAAAATAAACAGGTGAAGCAAAAGAAAGAAAGGGAGAAAGTATTCGGTCGACAAAGAACAAATTAAAGCATTCCTAGACGGGTATGGTTGTTGAGTTCACGCCATATACTGTCTGGATACCTCACCCTCAAACAATCAAACTAGTACGACCAAAAACCGAAGGGGAAAAATTAGCGAGGTTTGATCTCCCATTTGTGAACGGAATGTAGGACTGTGTGAGTGACAGAACGAAGTGACCGCTGCAGTCGTCAAATAAATCCGATACTTCAATAGTACGCACTCAGGTGGAACGTTGTTGAGAGACTCTAAGAAGGTACTTCACGAGACTTGACAGAAAATAACGCAGTAATTATTAGTTGCAAACCAATTTGGGAAAGGGCAGGTAAACAGACACTGATAACTTTATAGAGAATAGTAACTTTGCACCTTGGAAATGTTCACTACGTCTAATTAACATTAGAGTTTTCTTTGTAGGATGGGTGGTAAAAAAACTACCTACTTGGGAGGTCAGAGATAAAACACCTCCAATCACGGAAGATCTTAGAAGGTAGGTCAACACAAAACACAGCCTACTAGTGTAGAGGCCAAAAGCGTGAGCTTTTTCTCTGTAATTGGTCGAATTAAAACATCCTTCATCTGTGTGAAAACAACGGTAATTAAAACAGAGAGAGCATCGCAGTAAACGTTGATGTTGCAAACACATAATACTGTGCTATGTGCCTGTATACACAGATTGGACCCAATGGCACACTTCATAGAACGGCGTGGTCAAGTTCGACGGTCGAGTGACGTGACAATAGACATCAGACGCTTGGAGAACTTTATGGGAAGACGTGGGGTATTTAATTAAACTAAGAACGATTAGACACGTGAAGCCCTAGATGACATGGAAAGTTATGTCTATTAATTATTAGTATAACCCCTTCGAGATGTGGTCTGGTTGTCAAACACTGCGTGCTGAAACTATGAAGCACTCTATCAACAGACGTAGTGAAGTCAAGCAATACATCAATAGTCCATCCGAAGTATTTTCTTTCTTTAAGGGACTCAGTATAAGGTTCTCGCATTAGTACTATCCCATCAGTGAAACCGTGAAATAATGATAATCTTAGCTTTTATAAAGCGCTTTCTCATACTGTCCTCAAAGTGCTTTACAATCATTTCCACTGGTACGTACCTATTGTGGTACAACGGTCATTTAGACTTCCTCAACTCCCTCAGGAGCATACAATCCATGGGGATTACATAGAATCATTCTTTTGTTCTGGAGCAGCTTTTTTTTCTATAGCTCTTTCAGACAACTGTTTTTCACCCCTAAAGTGTCTGCCTTGTCGAACTGTGCCTTTAAAGTTGGAGAAATTAAAAACACTGTGGTATGTGTGGAGACAACGAAAGCGTGGTAGATCTGGTCAATATCGATATACATGTCTTTGCCCTTACATGGTAATATTTTAACTGTTTAGTGGGATGTCCAGGAAAGCAGGTGGTTCTGTTCCTGTATCTTTATTTTCTCTGAACAAGTATATCTTCTCTTTTTTATACTTTCATTGTCTTGTAAACGATGTAAAGAGAGTAGACAGACAGACAGACAGACAGACAGACAGACAGACAGACAGACAGACAGACAGACAGACAGACAGACAGACAGACAGACAGACAGACAGACAGACAGACAGACAGACAGACAGACAGACAGACAGACAGACAGACAGACAGACACGATTGTCTAGTTGAGACTCCTTCAACAAACCTTAGGTAAATGTAGTAGACAATTTAAGCACAACGTTCCGATACATTATGTAATTGTAAAGTATTCAATAAATTATTCAATTTACATTTATATTGATATTATGGTTTCTACAGCAATATCAGTTGAGATACAATTTTGAAAACTTATCCGTTATAACACTTCAGCGATTTTAAATTGTCACATGTACGGTTGTCAAGCGAAAGAAAACAGACTAGAACTAAATCCACTTGTACTATTAAGATATCAAACAAGTCAGTTTAGTTCCAGTCCGTTTTCTTTTGCTTGACAGCCGGGTTGACAGCCGGGTTGACAGCCGTATATGTGTGACACAATGATTTGCATTGAATTCATGTACGATTACTTAGTCCAAAGTAAAGCACCATTTTTATCTATCAAATAAAAAGTTGACATTACATTCATTTCGAATTGTGCCTTGAAGTGAGTATACATGTGTACAATCCCGCTATAAGGTTTTCAAGACGTAATTTCGTTTCTGTATTATCCCTGTGCTATTGAAAATTTCTTCCTACGTCTACACATAAAATTTACGTCAATGCGATGCTACTGATATCCCGGTTGTTGTTTGTTTGTTTGTTGTTTATTATCGTGTACAATGTAGACCTCAGTATATGATAAATGTAAGGTACAGAGCATAATACAATGCAAGGAAAAGACGCATCGATCCACTACAGGCTGATAAGACACAGAACACACAAACTTCAAAAAATAAATACATTTGTACAAAGTAAAAGTTACCAAAACTATATCTTAGATGTAAATGAAGTTTCAGTAACTAGAATATTTTTTCATATGAAACAAATATCAGTATAGCACAAGAAAATGAGAAAATCTTGACTTTGTTCACAGACCACAGAACAAGTGATATCTGCTTTGAGCCATAGGTAGTGCAATTGACACAATCAAAAAAACCACTCAACATTACTAAGTAGGTGAAGGTCAGGTCAACCTGTCTAGATTAACTCGTTAACCAAGATTATACGATATCTGATAAATATAGCCTGTACTCTCCTGCACACAATAATGACAACAATCGATTTAAACCATTCCTTACCAGACGTAGGTATTTTGGGAAATATACCAACATCTGATCAAATTCATACTTCAATTTTTACTCCAATGAATAGACAAGAGTTATTTCTTGAAGTCCTAACTAAAATAAAAGTGAGATGTGCAAAAAAGTTATATGAACACTAGAATTTTTTATCAAATAATATAAGCGCGGGACCGTATCAGGGAATTCAGAACGATTGGCTAAGATTATTTCTAGAAGTTCTCACGAGAACCTTTATCAAATACGTTCTGTGTGAAATCGTATAAGGGAGTTGAGAACGATTGACAACGAATATTTCTACCCGTTTTGTCGAAAATAAAGGTGAAATGTACCAAAAATTAGCGAAAAACAAGAATTTTTTCCAAATATTTCGGCGGGAAATTGCATGGTAAAGTTGAGAACAATTGACAACGGATAGTTATCCATTTTGTCTAAAATAAAGGTGATGTGTACCAAAAAGTTACAGAAAAACAATATTTCGACGGGAAATTGTATAGTGAATTTGAGAAGGATGATAACATTTTCAATTTTAGATATTTATACAAACATATATAGCTGATGAGTTGAAAAATTTCGTTCACAAAATTGAGATCCTACGAAACAAGTTATCTTCTTTCTGGAAAAATGCACAAAAAAGGAACAGTGCGAAAGATAATGTTATTTTTCTAATTTGAATATTAATTATACTATATTATAGTTATACAGTTATATAGACTTATTGGTGATGAACTAACAAATTCTGTTTGTAAAAAATTGAGACCCTGCAAATTTTATCAGCTTTGATATCTTTCTGGAAATGTGCACAAAAAGGGAACAGTGTCGGCCATGGCCTCGTTTACTCAAGGCAGACAAACCAGAGTAATGGTCAAGTGTTCCTATAAAAGCCGGTCTACTTAAAAGTTGGATACGCATTTACAAGTCGAGACAAGCATTGTTCTATTGTCAGTATTTATGAACTAACACAGGAATCAATCAACACCTGAGTCTCGTTTTCATCAGCTAGTTATGCCCCATCGCCATTCATAAAAGCTAGTATGCGTTGCGCAGTCGGGACAGACTTGTAGAACAGTGCTCTAATGAAGAACAATATACGGGTATGTTATCAGATATTTTAATGGAATTCCTCACTTGCAATCGCTACAATGCCATACGTATGTGTTCTCCAGGCCTTCAAAGCTTACAAATAAAAGCTGAAATTGCGAACAAGAACCAGAAAAAAGGGAGGAAATATTTTACTTCAAGAATTAAATTAGATTGCAAAGAGATAAAGTTCCACCGAAATAGCGAGTTCTTTGTCAAAGATTCGATTTTTTACAAAACGAATTTAAGTTGACCAATGAAATTTTAGGGGAAGTCCTCTTTAGGTAATTACATAGTGGGGAATTAGTGTTGGAGAAGTACAGGAAAAGCCTACCAATTACCAGGAATAAAAAGGCAGGATCATGTATCAACCGAGCAGCTCATTTAACAACTCCAACGGGTATAAATAGAAGACACTCCCCGACGACAAAATCAGTCTACTGGTCTTTTGGCTCTGTTCCAGTCAAGCTCGTCTCCTCGCAGTACCTGTGTTGACTCGTTGTGGTAGCGACAGCTAGGTAAGAAACCCCGACTTGTTCTATTTCTAGCTACAAACTCTAGTAACTCCTCTGGCTTCATTCTTTGTAAACCGCAAATTACATTGCTGCAGCGAAGCTGACACCCACGCTTTACTTAGCTGGCTGGGCAGTTTTCCAAATATAGCTGCCAAAATTCACGTCGTTTGAATCATTATTGTAGTGAAAAAGAGAAAAAGGCGATTCATCTTGTGATGGCAGTCATGTGTGAAATAGAATTGAATCGAAAGTTTGGTTTATTTCAAGTATCAGTGGGCAAAACGCCAGGTATATCACTTTTAAGGAAGCATTATTGCGGAAAGGCATCGGCGTATGATCGCTTTAATTGACAGTTTATTCTGTTCTACCCCCTCTCCGTTTATCCACAAATTAATCTTACAAATCAATCGATCATGAAATACAACTTATATATATATATACTCAAAACATACAGATTGAGAATGGCTGGGGTTAATTTAGTGTCTAAAACGGAACAAATACCTCTTATCCCCGGAGGAGGGAGACAGAAATACATCAAACGAATATTTAGCTGAGAAAACTTTGTGATACAGTCCAACATCTTTAACTGATCAACAATCTTCGAATCTTGCAAAAACATTTTACTAGTTGCAGATATTTTAACACCAAGCGTTTTTTTGGAAATATATTTTGTTCAACACGGTCAAAATATTGACTAACATCGGGTTTTCAGTCTCTTTATGGTCACAAAATATGGGTTTAGAAACCATCTAATGGGTCGTAAAAACTTTGGATTTTCCTGAAAGCTCTATCGAAAAAAAAGACGTCATCAGGGAAGGCTGTGTCATGGTTTTTGTAACGTTTTCACAACAGTTATCGCTCTTGTAAACCTTTTTTTGGCTGAATTTTAATTAACGACATTGGTTACTACTTTCTAAAATAATTCACGACATTTCACAAAGTTGTCATAACCTTTAAGCGAAACTCAACTTTGAACGGTATCTTTTTTTAGCGTAAAAACCTCATATTTTAAAAGCGACACTCTACCGAAAAGCCAAGATGCTTTGACTTACCCCGGTAAAGCGCTCTGTACCGTCAATGTTCTACAAAATATCACTTGTGATCGATTGTAGTATCAGTGAATGTAGTAATATCACTATGTCGACCATATATGATAGTAATGAAGTCAAGAGTTTTTTCTCTTGCTCAGAATGTGATTTTTCGTTTCGTGTTGAATATTTATCGATATCAACGATAAAGAAACTCCTAAAGGAAAATTAACTTCTGCATCAGTACAAACCTAGGCCCTTTAACACTGAAGTCCGCGACTGGTTCGAGTTTTTACAAAATGTATCTTTAACGGTAGTATTTCTTCGGTGAAAACTTGCGGGGCTTTCGAGAGTTTTTTTCAGTACCGATGAAGAGTAGACGTGTGAAGGGAACTACCAATAAATCCAGTGAAGTCGATGGATATAAATCTTTTACATTTTGTATTCGGAAACTTTTCTTAAGTTATCAATTTCAACAACTGTCCCCAGGTCGATGGATAGTTTACATATATGCGTTCGACTGTATATGTACACCATAATTTTACAAAGTGTCTGGGAATTTCACACTTCTCTGTTTACCAAGTCTATGTGGTTCTGTTGTCCTCCAACTAATCACGTCTCAAGTCTATCGACTCTGTCCGACTAGAACTCGGGTTTATCTGTCCCATTTTCTATTTCGTGTTCAATTTTGACTATCAATGCTTTAAATTATTCGCATACTGGCAGGAGGAAAAAATCCATTTTATATAGTTTACATGGCCATGGATGCTAAAAGTGAAACGAAAAATTAAAAATTTACGACAGAATCTTAGTTAATCGTCGTAATTTCACAAAGCCTCTTTGCGGCAATACCAGTCCACGATTCCTGGGACTTTATAGCAAGAACGGGAAAATACTTCGGCTCGCTAGAACTAGCTTTTAAAAAGTTCAAGGTCCTATCAGATTACTGCTTGCAGCCATTCATCCATCTCTCTCTCTCTCTCTCTCTCTCTCTCTCTCTCTCTCTCTCTCTCTCTCTCTCTCTCTCTCTCTCTCTCTCTCTCTCTCTCTCTCTCTCTCTCTCTCTCTCTCTCTCTCTCTCTCTCTCTCAATCATTTAGGTGCTTCATTATGCACTTCAACAAAATGTCGTATTTTCTTCCACAGAAATCTACAACCATGAAGATATTTTTGATCGTGTGTATCAGCATCTGGGCCTTCTCTACAGGCGAAGCCACTGGTTACTATGCTTCCCTTCATGTAAGTGGGCTTCGTTAGAAATTTACCCATGGTAACTGTGACTTATGATGTGTGGGTTTTTTTCATTATGTCTGTTTAAAGTCTGGCCATTGCTATTCTTGCCGAAGCACATATTATATCTAGGTGATCAAATTCAGGATTACCACCAACAAACTTACATTGGATAATATTTTATTAAAAAAATAGTGTCATTCATATATCTAACATGATGAATAAAATCACAGGGTAAGAACTAGAACTAGTACGATACATTATTTACGATATATTAATTTATTCCCATTTGGGTTTTTAAAATATTTTATTTATTTATTTATTTATTTATTTATTTATTTATTTATTTATTTATTTATTTATTTATTTATCTATTTGAGACAAAAGTGCTGTCAGTGATTTTGAATTCGCATGAACATTTTGAAAACGGATAAAGGGTTTCTTAAAATACAAAAGGATAAATGAATCTTCACGAATAATGTGAAAGAGAATTCGATCGGAATAACAAAGTCAACTTCATAATGTTTGCATTTCGCTTTACCTGCCTATAAGCTATGCCGTGTCACTTACAAAAAGTATGTATATTTCGAAGTTGACAAACACGACGAAATTGACAATTGTTTTGTCTTAGACGGTCAGTCTTTTAATTAGGCTTCCCTCCATGAAGAGAGTAGTAAGACTGGGAAATTAAAAAAATCTCTTGTTTTCTTTCGTTCTCTCTCTCTCTCTTTTCCTACGCCAACAATTCCTGACTACAGAGGGCAGCAGATTGCACAGGTGAGAACATTATCTTTCTTTCTTTGTTTTTTTCCCCTCGAAATTCCGAAACTTGAAAATACTGATATGAAACATTGTTTAAAATCGTTGAGTACTTTTTAACACTAAAATTCACCCTTTATTTGAAAGGACGTATTGCAACAAATTTTGCTAAACAAAAAATAGCACTCCTTTTGCGTGGTTTGTAGAAATATCATTTTCGCATCTCGCATGCATTTCACGAGTCAAATATATTCATTCAATATGCTAATAATCAACTACGTCATTACTGTCTTTTTTTTAATCAGAGGCTGTGAAGGACTTGGTTTGTATGCAGTGTCCAGGGCAACCTGGTCCAGCTGGACAGGACGGAGAACAAGGGGAGCAGGGAGAACAGGGAGAACCTGGCGAGCCTGGACTACCTGGTAAGTTGAAATGATACCATGACATATCACGATTCCCGCCGCTACTAGATACAAATATATGCATCAATATTATTTCATATATAAATAAAACTTATGTTGGAGTAATAAAAAATTCGGAGATATGATAACTTATATTTATGAACTGCTAAACAGTCAGAAGAATGGCATTTTTAAATATACTAATGTTGACATATTTCAATGTCTCATTTTCTCTAATTAATTCCATGTCTTTTTTACGTGATATTTCAGGCGTACAAGGCCCACAAGGATTGACAGGCGAACCCGGTGAATCTATCGAAGGACCTCAAGGAGAACAAGGTATACCAGGTATCCCAGGTTTAGAGGGACCAAAGGGACCACGTGGTATCCCAGGAACAACCGGCTCTCAGGGATTACAAGGTGAGTGACGTCACCAACTGGCTGGGTAAAGCCTATAGCAAGTCTTAATACATATCATATCGATGTCCTCACCGCTATACAACCGTACGACGTACGGTCATCATCGTCGTAAAATGTCACGCCTCTTTACGGCAGCGTCCAAATATACTACCAACGTCTCTTCAGCACTGCTTCTCTGTCAGATTTATATTTGTTGTTGACCTAAAACCCAGCAGTTGCAATTTTGGCTATTTTCGATATTTTTTTTAACTCTGACAATATCTTTCCTTCTAAGCTGATGAATTACCGCCCCTGACTAGACTACTAGATGACAGCACTGTACACACTTGCTTGATGTCCATTTGTAAACAGTCGTTTATAACATATTGTGAATTGATGGGGTAGGGCGATCACTTATGCCTTTGAAATATAGATATAGAAGTGTCATTGGTGCGATTTCATGACATCTTTATAACCACTCCTAAATATAAAATATCTTATAATATTTCAGGACCTCAAGGACACCCAGGACCAAGAGGACCCCAAGGTAATTATTAATATTTAACCTCTTTTGTAAGAATAATCTCTTTCAATATGAGTTTTCTAAATTTCAGTCGAATTTTTTTTTTCAAAAGATAACATCAAATTTTAGCTGTAAGTAGAAGGGGATATTATGATTAGTTGATATGATATGATATGATATGATGATATGATTTTATTTGGGTAAAAATTTATACAAGTACATATTAAAATATAAGGATAAAAAATCACCGAGGATAACACATAAAAGTATGGATGTAGGTTGCAATGTGAAGGCTTTAATCCTATGCGCTTAAATGGCTGCAATGGATTGTATGCTCCCCGGGGAGTTGAGGAAGACTAAAGGGCCGTTGTGCCGTTCTGATCCGAGCCAGGGGTAATAATTGTAAAGCGCTTTGAGCACGGTGTGGGAAAGCGCTATATAAGAACCGAACATTATTATTATTATATATTTTGGATTTTTAATTTATAAAACAAAAGCTAAAATATGTGCAAAAAGTTTGTTATTGTATGTACAATAACAAACATTTACATTTGTATTAATCTTTTTGCAATTTATTGAGTTACAAACAAGGACTTAGTCTCTGTTGTTTCACATTAGGAAGACATGATAAAATTGTTTATAAATCAAAAATCAAAAATAAATACCAAATCATCATCCACATGGCCACTTTAATAACATTTCCCAACTACATCTTCCTACCGGTGGTCACTGTGTTTATCTATATATCACTCTTCTATGTTTTTGAATTCCGTGATCTTATCATCTCTTGAGGCGGTGGAGTCTATGGAGAGGTCTGTTAAAATGTCAAATGCTACCAGCGTGTTTCATCACTTATTTGTTGATTGTTTTCTCTAGGTGAGCAAGGCGAACCCGGCGTACCAGGCCCAGCAGGTCTTGCCGCCAGGGAGAAGGGTTACATATGCGAAACCAAGATTGGTTTGGATAGGGCTACCTGTAACAACGGTGAGTTAACACAATCATTCACGATGTATACAAGATGATTTGAGTCCTATGATGTACAGCACAATTCATGTTGGTGGTCACTGGCTCTGTGTGATATAACCTCGCAAAAAAAACAATAATTATCTGCACAATCTACACTAAAGATAACAATTTCTTGTCACAATAGTCTCAATGAACTAAAACCACACTGCAACAAGACACAGACACGCGGGCGCCAATATTTTGATGTCTCCATGGTGGCACTTTATAGGTCATTTAATTTAGACAAAATGTCGCAAGAAACTGTACTCATTCAATCTTGTTATCTTAAAGTGTAGCATATCCAGTTTCTTATTGATTTCTGTGTGGTTGCATCCAGTGAACACTAACACTAAGCATTGGGCTGAATTACTCACGAATGTAAAAATAATGATTCGTTGTATTACGTTTTGTTTTTTTGAAATATGTTTTTGTCGTCAAATCGTTATAATGCGACCAAAATGGCGTTTCCATTTTCAATATACAAAATGAACATGTACCACATTTTTAGGAAAAAACACTGCAATGCAATGGGTAGTTTAGTGGTTTGATAGAACAGGCAGGCTGTCTTACGTAAGGAACTGTAACCAATTACCAACGAATGTTGAGTTCAAGCGCCAACATTTAAAACGAGTCCGGACAACATTGCATACAAATTATCAAGCTATATATATGACTATCTGAATTATTCATGATTCGGCGCCATTTTGAATAAATCAATGTTGCGTCACAGTCCTTAATCCGGGGCCTTTAATATACTCTAGTGGTGTGATGCCTTTTACCAAATTCTTCTTCAAGCCCTTGTGTTCACCATATAACAGTAAAGTGTAATATATCTAATTGTACATTTTGTGGTTGGAATGATTTATTACCCTATATCAAAATTTTGCCATTGCCATATTGGCTTAGAGCATGGTCTAAGTTCGTATGTGCTAAAAGTGTAGATGTTACAAGACAACTTTGAATGCTCCGGAACTTAACGTTTAACAGATCTGATGAACGCAGAACTTAAACATTTCTTTCTCTCTTTAAACCAACAGGTTTCAAAGTTACAAGCTGTAAATGTATCGGATGCCCAACCGCAGACAATATGTTGGATGGTCGTTGTGAGTGTAATTGTAAGAACATCCGCCGGACAGAAGCCCGATGCTGTGGTTTGTTTGGCTAAACCGAAGTGGAAGATAGCGCCCTCATTCGCCAACCACGCGGTTGCTGCCGTTTATGTTCGTAGAATGCTTACAATTTAATAGACTAGACACCCAACTGAAATGCTCGAACAGTTCTCGTAAAAAATCAGATTTTGATCAGAGTTTATAAGCTCATAACATATTGCAATATCAGAATAGTGATATGAGTTTTTGCTCCTAAGATTTGAGAAAACCGTTGTAGCAGTATTTTTCTGATTTCAACAGTTTGTTAACCTCATTTTAATTGACAGTTCACAGAGAGTGATATGTAATCTCTGTCTTTTTGGTGCTAATTTAGAGATTGGCCAGTCAGTTTCTTTCAAATGATTGTCAGTGTCACTTTTAATATGCTGCGGTAGGAACAATAAAGTTTGTCGGTTTAGTAGGAAATATACTGTATTATGTTCGTTTATTCCACATTCTCTCTTCCTTCTGTAAAATAATGTGTTTGCATGGGAGGAATACACAGGTTCAGAAAAAAGAGTGAGGATGTCAGATGATTGATGTGCATTTGTGACTGCTGTAGTGGTTTTGGTAATTTCGTTTTTGACCCAATGACTTTCGCAAAATGCCCCAATGTAGGCTTTAGCTTTTTTACTAGCAGAATCAATATACGATCGTGGTTTATGGTTACCCTTCCTCGTATACAATTTTGTTTTACTACAACAACTACAACAACAACAACAACAACAACTGCTGCTGCCGCCGCCGCCGCCGCCGCCACCGCCGCCACCACCACCACCACCACCACCACCACCACCACCACTACTACAACTACTACTACTACTACTACTACTACTACTACTACTACTACTACTACTACAACTACTACTACTACTACTACTACTACTACTACTACAACAACTACTACTACTACTACTACTACTACTACTACTACTACTACTACTACTACTACAACAACTACTACTACTACTACTACTACTACTACTAGTACTACTACTACTACTACTACTAAATATGTGGCTAATTTTTGGAAAACTGATTAACTACACAAATGTGTACAATGTCTACTAGAGGGGAACAACTACACAAAACAGAACTACATGTATGTACACACGAGATGCGACAAACGTTTTATCAAAACTAAAAAAAAATCTCCACTGAAGGAATAACAGACTATTTTTGACTACTAAAAGTTACACGTTTAAATCAACGATTAACAATTTATCATTTAGACAAAATCCATAAGATAGGCTATCATATCTTTCGCCTAATATCATCATCAATCCTAAACTTGCTCGGAAAAAACTGCTTGTTTTGGTTGGTCTCCAGCAAAGTTCCATCCCGGATTTCTTTACTTTGCATCATCATCATCATCATCATCATCACCATCATCATCATCATCATCATCATCATCATCATCATCATCATCATCATCATCATCATCATCATCATCATCATCATCATCATCATCATCATCATCATCATCATCAATATGACAATATGACGTATCTATCTTAAAGTCTAGGTGAAGCTTTAAAAAAAAAATCAACGTTAACACATTGATATTACAGTATGGTACGTCTGTGGTGTCCTGCAAATGGTGCGTAGTGAACCCATGGTTACTAAATGACAAGAAATCAAAACTATACAGTAAACATTACACTATCGATAGGTAGTCTGAAAAATCCAGTCGTTGGTCCGCTTTATGTAACGACTCGCTACTCACGGAAACAACGCCTTGATAGTCCAGGCTACACTCTAGTAAAATATCATCGTTAGAAATGGTGTTCTGAGATTGACGCCACTACACTACATAGCGCCACCAGCGACCATATCGTATGGTCTCAGTAATAATAATAATAATAATAATTGAAATTTATATAGCGGCTAATATCCACAGAGACAGTGATCAGAGCCAAAACTCTCATAGCCACTCATAATAGCCAAGTATGGACAAAACTCGTACATCGACCCTCCACAGAATTCAAAATCTAAAAAAACAAAATAGGAAGAAAAAACTACAAAACCAATAATGTTCTCAATGCAGGACGCCATATACGTTTCACCAAGGAAAGGAATACACTGTGGATTGTATGCGTCCAGAATTGAGAATTAATAAATGGCCACAGTAGGTCTCTACAATACAAAATTGTCTCAATAATACAACTGTAATTGTAAAAAAATTTGAGCAAAGTGGGAAAGCATTATGTAAAAACTAAACAATTTTCAGCGTTATTACACATTTCACTAGCATATATACAAGCCTAACCTGGCAAAGTTGTTTCTATATATACTGATATCAACTAGACAGGTGACATTCTTCCACCATAGTGATGTAGTGAAACGCCTCTATACATGTCTTCTATCAACATCCTTCTATGAAGTGACCTTTGACCTCCACATAGTTGGGTCATAGATTTGGTTTGTACGAAAGTAATTATCCTTCGAAAAGAAAAATATAGAAAAGGGGAATGTATTACAACGAAGGGGATAATGATACTAGATAATTAATTTAACTAAAGTGGGTGTTCATTATCTCATATACCTATGAACATATAACGAGTTCTTCTTGTTTATTCCATTTTCAACCTCCTTCGTAACGCCGTACTACACAGTCGATATCTCCTGTTATAAGCATATACTATTACGTACGTGTGTCGCTAGTACGGCTCTGAATCCGATATTTTCTCGTACAGATAGAGTGTGTCAAGCGTCAAGTTCAGGTAAGATTTCTCGATAGATTCTGAACCGCAAGAGTTATAGTAGCGATATGATGTTCATCTAGTACGATGATCCTATCTGATTCATATAATATCAAATTACCGCTAGGAAAAGCTAATACTAATAGCCTATGAGCTGATCAATGTGAAATTGTCAAAAAAGCAATCAATCACCAAAACATACATTTAGTAACAAAGTATGTGTGGATTAGTTCATGGTCCGAGTGTTCATCACAAAGTCCAAGTTTTTTGCAGAGGTCAAGATGATAATTACTTATAAAGTTCAGAATGATAATAATAAAATGTATCTAGCCGTCGATATAGTGTTGTTGGTATCTGTCGGTTTCGAGAAACACTAAGTTATAATTTCATATACCTGTGTTAGATCATTGGTCCAAAGTACTCGGAATACCATGCTACTGACCTACCTGGCACTTCAATTTAAATAACGAACACCTGGTATACGCACATAGCTGTTAAATTTGCATAGTAATATCAATGTATCGTTTTGCATAAAATACCCCATTTCGAGCCACAACACTAGATGTGCAGTGTGGCACAGCATAGACTTTCTTAGTAGTTGCTTCGAGTTGTCCGTTTAATCAATCAAGATGTCCTTTATCTGTGTCAAGCAGTTATCGGGGTCCATCATCATTCGATCACGAAGACAAGTTTTGACCAGAAGACGCAGCTCTTTGCATATTCGAGATTGTAAACTGTCTACATTAGATAAAGTCATGGCACAGATACGGAGTGACAAACTGGACAATTGTATACCTGGGTACGAAAACATCTACAGGTGTAAGTATTGACAAGTTTTATTGATGACGTAATCACTTCTGGTCCGCCACCTCATTTGTTGTTTTGTGCACGTGACTCTGACGAGTATTCCAATTGGCACGGCGAGTTCTCTGATTTATTGTGTAGGCTGGTGGTTGATCTTGTTTTACATGAATGTTACAATGTAAATGAATAGCGATGCAAAAGAAAATAGCGGTTTAAGAGACGGATTACAAGATAGTCCCTTTTTATGAGAACTTTGAATCTCTGTTTGGTGGTCTGAGTTTGAATCCAATCTCGTGGTTTTGATTGTTGATTTTGGACTCAACATACAGTATAGGAATCTATTGCTAGGAACTTCTTATCAATCTTGTCCATTAGTTTATATATATATATATATATATATATATATATATATATATATATATATATATATATATATATATATATATATATATATATATATATATATATTTGCATTGTCTGAAATTGGTGGGTTTTTGTGGACAGTCATAGATTTCAAAATGTACAGGCCAACAAGGTCATTGAGCTCGATACGTATGACGTCACCTTTCTCTGTATTGTCTTTGATTGACAGGTGGTCAAAGCCAATACACAATGGCAACAATGCACTTTACATAGATGTACTTTTACATACTCCAGTAGCTATCGCGACGCGACACATCGTCGAGTTTGTCAACAAACAAAGAACACTACTAAGTCGTCACTATATTTGGACATAGTTAAATGGTAACATAAAATACAAATTTCGTGACAGGTGGTTGGTGTTTGTTCGATAGCTTACGATAATCTTGGTTTAAAGTGTCTCCACTCCACAGCAAAGTTTGGAGAGTACGACACGTGCACATAGACACACATGACTGTATCAACACGCAGAGAGAGAGAGAGAGAGAGAGAGAGAGAGAGAGAGAGAGAGAGAGAGAGAGAGAGAGAGAGAGAGAGAGAGAGAGAGAGAGGGGGGGGGGAGAGGGAGAGAGAGAGAGAGAGAGAGAGAGAGAGGGGGGTTGTGTGCAAAACGAACTTAGGAGACTTTTAAAAGAAAGTAGGGAAGGCAAGACAGTTATGCATTTTTTTTCTCTCTAAGATTTTGACGTCACGTCATTTGACGGTTACTAGACCATCACAAGTCGAGGGACTTATTTTGACTTTGTTTTCAATAGCATTATAATAAACTTTTTTGTATATTTTATGTAGTCATTTGTGAGATAGTGATATTATATGTAATATAGAGTAAACGAGAAATCAGCTGTCCTCTCAGGATAAATATAGTATGGAAAACTAAATGATTATCCGACCACTTAAAAGCGGAACAAACACATTACAAAGACACACCAGCCATAACTGAATTAACGTACTAAGGCTGCATTAGCTGCAACTGAAACAGTTGGGTTTTTTTGAAACTATATATTTAAATATAATAAACTAATATCATATATTGAATCACCTGTGGATAAATGTATCTGTCTAGCAATACACATGTGTAGTATATTGTACAATGTATCCAATTCAATCAAATCGATTTTGGGGTCCGCACACAAAACTCAGCACCCCAATTTTTCACGATTTCAACTTATTACCATACTACTTATAGATAAAAGAGACCTCTAATTAACATGTACAATGTCTAATTATTGGTGTTTTAACAATATTCAATGAATGCATTGTTGGTTGTCTGACTGACAAAACAATATCCTGTTTACAGCTAGTACAGCTTAGGGTAGAATTTGCCTAACAAAATGCCAAATGAAAGCCTGCTCTGTCCCCCTTTTTCGCAAATAATAAAAGAAACTACGGCCCAACGTCTTATTTTCAAGGAAATCATTTTATTTCCCACACAAAAGAAAAGAGAATGAAAAAAACGCAATTTTCGGCTGCCACCTTGGATTCTAAAATGACTGTATTTTGATATCATTTTGACCTCTGTTTTGATAATGGTGGCACCTGATGTTTTTCTTCAATTTGACAGTGTCATGGATTTGAGTTTATAACAGTAAAAGTTGAAGATTTGTATTAGTGAGGCGCATATTACGAAAAAGCCTCAAGGAACTAGCGGGTAGTCCATTACTGTCAGACTGTTGTCGCTGCAGAAACGTCGAATATATGAAATCTATTTACTCCGCGTCTCAGAATCCGATCGAACAGCATTTATATCGATGTATGTCAAATTAATATCACTTTTATTTCATTGGACAGTTTACAGACGGAAATTCTCCGTCATTTAATACACAAACGTTGGCACGGGGTATCGCGCGAGATTGCAGCGAGACTTTAGAAACTCATATTATATTCCTTGAATAAATGATTTAAATAATTAGTTATGTTACGTAACGTGAACATGCAACACACAGGATTGGCAAGGATCTGGCATTGTCTGTTGTTAAGCAAGCTCATTAATTATATTCATTCTAAGTCGAGGATGCTGCCAGCAATTCAATTTAGACCTACCATGACCAGGAGATTTGGTCATGTAAATATATACATAACGGTAATATAATATATTAGCAATATTCACTAGAATTAGTATACTTCATTCCAGGAGACATCCAATAAATTTCACTCTAATTTTGTAATCCTAAACTCACATATTTAAGAGCATGCATTCAATTATTGCCTTTACAATATAATTGTGATGAATGGCGGTTGCTAGGCAACAAACAAGATGAAATTAGCGCTTGAAACTGTCGTGTTGTATGTAGTCGTTCATTGTACAAAAAACCAAAATACATCGCATATGCGTCCTTCTACAATGAACTACGTCATGCTTGAGTTACGCATGCCCAGTGGGAATCTATGACTGGTAAAATAACGCCTTTCTTTACGTTGACAAAATCACCCAAGATGGAAAGCTATGTGCAATTCATTCTGAGTTACGATCACGTTTTGCTAAATGGACTTTTATGATGATTAAAAAAAACTATTCCCCAGGGACATCCCTCTGTACTTCAAGTCTCATATTCTACCCCAGTAGAAATGTAATAATCAATTTCACGTGTTCCCAGAATCCCATGCTGATTTGTCTCGTGCATACATGTCGAGCATTGCCATGGTAACCGTGTCGTTATCTGCTGCGAAGCGGGTTATAATATAGGTCTGTTAGCGTGTACAAATATACCTACTTTATTGTGTGGTATTACAGCTGCAGCAGACGGCTGGATTGAACCATGGTCGACAGTTCTGATATGATGGACCAAGTGTGGGGATACAATGAAGACGGTAACGTCAAATTATATTTACTCTCTTCTCCCTCCCCTTTATCTCCCTCTCTCCCTCCGCAACTAGATCACAAGCCTCTACATCACGTGTACATCGTGGTACGTCTTAGCAACTCGAGTAACCTATCGAGTTTTCGTTTCAATTGATTTTATTTCTATGTACTGCATGTACCACTTAATAAGGTGTGTTTTCATATAATCGTTTTTTTATCAAAACACTATTTGTACACGTATGATGAGGAAATCATATTGAATACCGTGGAGGTGTGTGTTTTCATTTTGTCACTTGGTCCAATCAATTCTCCTTATATAAGGTTATCAACTAATGGATGGATCTCTCAATTGCAATACTGATGCAGTTACAGTAGTAACCAGACATTATAACTCAGCTATACTCCTGTTTAGTTTAAACCTGCGACGCATGTTAGTACCTCCACTAAAACTCGCTTGAATCAATAATGAGACCGTATGGAAATGTAATTCCGTGATGTCTTCTGGCTACATCTGATGGTAGTTACCTGTGCAATGTTCCGAATACAAATACTTATGTATTAACATATGAAAACATTATCTCTCACACAACTAATCACGTGCACGACCATACGAAACAGCAGCTATCTCTCGTTTAATATTAAAGCCGAACGACCACCTCGGGCTTTTTGTCGAACTGTATAACACGTTAAACGGCAATCTGATCTTCCACGGCGTTCCTAACCTAATGATATTCGACATGGCGTCGCCTCACCTCGTCCCACCTTCTCAGAAAACTTGACCCGTACTCCGAAAATTAGAAATTCTTATTCATAAAAGTAAAAACATCCCAAATATTTGTAGTTGTAAATTCGAAATTATCTACAGTTGTGTTCATTATCTGACTTAAACATACAATTAATTAAGCAAATTTTAACTTTTTTGAACATGAACCATACCTCATAAATACTAGCTAATCTAATTCGTTATTAAATCTATGTATTCTTTACAGGGTTATGGATTTGTGTTACTAGCATAAATTAGTGTTATATGTTTGTTTTTATTCTATGACAAAATTACTCTTCCCAAATGTAACAAGGGAAATATGTAGGAAAAAAACTTTTCCGACTCTCTTGATAGTTTTATATCAAACCCCAACCGAATCACGTGATATTACATCTACAATGGTATTCTACGTGTTGTTTCCATGGAGATCATTTTGCATTGACTGTCACCGTTTTGTGCCATTATAGTATTTTTATTCTAAGATGCCATTAGATCTGGCATTTTCTACAGATGATTTCGTCTTAGCTTGCAAATGCAATAAATGATGTATCAAGATCAGTGAGACTGATCACAAGGTTTCATGTTGAGATAGATCTAGACACAATAAAGATAACATACAAACATCCCTTACACAGTGTATGTTCTGTAAACACAATAAAGATAACACACAAACATCCCTTACAAAGTGTCTGCTCTGTATATAGTTACATTTGTATTTGTTTTTGTTATCATTACATGTAACGAATGCACGGCAGACACTGTGTAAGGGATGTCTCTGTGTTATCTTTATTGTGTCTACAGAGCAGACACTGTGTAAGGGATGTTTGTGTGTTATCTTTATTGTGTCCACAGAGCAGACACGGTGTAAGGGATGTTTGTGTGTGTTATATTTATTGTGTCTACAGAGCAGACACTGTGTAAGGGATGTTTGTGTGTTATATTTATTGTGTCTACAGAGCAGACACTGTGTAAGGGATGTTTGTGTGTTATCGTTATTATGTCTACAGAGCAGACACTGTGTAAGGGATGTCTCTGTGTTATCTTTATTGTGTCTACAGAGCAGACACTGTGTAAGGGATGTTTGTGTGTGTTATATTTATTATGTCTACAGAGCAGACGCTGTGTAAGGGATGTCTCTGTGTTATCTTTATTGTGTCTACAGAGCAGACACTCTGTAAGGGATGTTTGTGTGTGTTATATTTATTGTGTCTACAGAGCAGACACTCTGTAAGGGATGTTTGTGTGTTATATTTATTGTGTCTACAGAGCAGACACTGTGTAAGGGATGTTTGTGTGTTATCGTTATTATGTCTACAGAGCAGACACTGTGTAAGGGATGTTTGTGTGTTATCTTTATTATGTCTACAGAGCAGACACTGTGTAAGGGATGTTTGTGTTATCTTTATTGTGTCTACAGAGCAGACACTCTGTAAGGGATGTTTGTGTGTTATCTTCATTGTGTCTACAGAGCAGACACGGTGTAAGGGATGTTTGTGTGTTATCTTTATTATGTCTACAGAGCAGACACGGTGTAAGGGATGTCTGTGTGTTATCTTTATTGTGTCTACAGAGCACACACTATGTAAGGGATGTTTGTGTGTTCTATTTATTGTGTCTACAGAGCACACACTGTGTAAGGGATGTTTGTGTGTTCTATTTATTGTGTCTACAGAGCAGACACTGTGTAAGGGATGTTTGTGTTAACATTATTGTGTCTACAGAGCAGACACTGTGTAAGGAATGTCTCTGTGTTATCTTTATTGTGTCTACAGAGCATACGCTCTGTAAGGGATGTTTGTGTGTTATCTTTATCTTTATTGTATCTATCTCAACATGAAACTTTGTGAGGCCCACCGATCTTGATACAATGTTTAATCACGGTTCACATTTGAACGCTAAGACAAAATCTCCTGTATTCTCTTCCTCTTCAAGTAGTGTCCCCAATATTTCCTACGATTTAATATCAAAGTTTCTGAAGCTGTCCTAGAACATGTTCCAGACAGTACAGTCTCAAACATAAAGTCAGACCAGACCGTGACGAGGGAATCGATTTAGATTTTATTCTTATTCATTTACTGACGGATTATTACAATATGAATTTTTCATATCTCATATTAAAGATAGCCTTAGGATGGTACAGTGCACTTTACAGATCTGTTATTGCTGAGCTCACATAAAAGTTGTCATTTATATATTAACAATCTAATTACTTATTAATCTCATTTTAAGATTTCTTCATAAATCTCTACATTATTTCACAATCTTCTTTAACTTTTACAAACTTTTGTAACCTAAAACGTGACTAGTGTTTCGTATCTGCTTGACTTAAAGAAAAAGAAAATATAAACATGAACATCACTTCAACCGCTAAACATAGTAAATATTTCCCAGTTCAACCAGTGGAGGGTCTATGGTTCAACACACCTCCATAATAATCGCCACGGTAGATATGAGCACAGAGATGTAGTACGTGATCTTAACAATGTATAGACGCCTTGAAGGGCGTGAAAACCACTTCGGTCGATAATGATCAGCAATCTACGGTTAACCTTGTACAAATCTCAACCACTCTGTGACACAACATGCTCTATTTTATACATTTTATGTCAGTGACGGTGTAAAACAGATTACACTAGACAATATGGCAAAAAAATTATGCTGTAATGTCATATAAAAATAATGTAATGTCTTGATTGCGTCAAAATATGGTTATGTCAAATTATGGAATGTACACATATCATAGAACACTTTGTCGTTTTCTGTACTACTACTACTAATAATAATGTTGGTTTTTTATATAGATCTTTCCCACTCTGTGCTCAAAGCGCTTTACAATCATTATTACCCCTGGCACGGATCTTTAGCGGCAACGGCCCTTTACTTCCTCAACACCCTGGGGAGCATACAATCATAGTACCATACGGTCAAATATCATCCAAACCAATTGATTCACACTTTTTAATGTAGTTTGTGCCTCGGAAATGAAAATCTTAAAATTTTACCATTACTTTGTTTAAAGAAAACTCAAACGTATAATTTTTTTTGGAAATAGAACTCAAAATGATATCGATTATCACGTGATTTTAGAATCCAATATGGCCGCTGAGTAATGTGTTAACTCTATGGGAAAATACAAGATTTTTTATTTTTTTGAGAAAAAAAGATGAGCCCATAATTTCTTTTCTTTTTTTTATTTCAAAAGGACGAGGAATAAGTTTCATTTAGGCAGAATTTGGAGATATCTTAAGATCTTTGATCCCCAAGACGTGGTGTACTTTAATGCCAAAATAATGTCTTGAATATATTATGAGAACATCACTTCAAATTATAGAATATACATTTATAATAGAACTCTTCTGTCATCGTTTTCTATAAATTGCATACTCATATTGACAGACCACCTAACTACTTGCCTATCAACAGATAAGTATTGCCTAGCAACAGACAATTACTACCTGTAGACTCTTTGTAATTATTTGAAAGGATTGAAATAGGAACAATATTCTATAATCTTGACTAATTAATAATAATGACACTGATAATAGGAATGAAAGGTGATAACTGCACACACTATTTAACGTCCCAATATAATGGAACAGTAATTTTAATTCTGGAACGCTTCCCAGAAAGCAATTAAGATAATCTCATTATTATATGAGGTGATAATCTGAGCGTTATTGTCATTCAATGACGATTACGTCACAATTAGCCTTGATGCAGACTTACACAATGTAACATCATATGATATTTGTTCTAGCCTTCTAATTCTGACACACGAGTGAAATATCTTACATGTTTGCATTTAACCGCCAGCATGTTTTCTAAAACAAAGATATTTCGCTACTTAATGAAATATGATGTTTATTCTTTATATCATATTTATTTCATGAAATGACATGTTCTTTATCGTTGTTATATATGAATCTGTGACATGTAAAATTTAGCGAGGCACTGTTGTACCGCAGGCCGTATACGCCAGGCCCAGTTGCAAAGGCCATGCGGTTTTGTGATTACACACGCGACATACAACTGCCGACATCAGACCATGGACAAACGGAACCTGTTACCAAATTCAACAGGGAAAGTAATAAACAACTGTATTAGATTAATAACACTTTTGTTAGAAGTACAGAAACTCATATCACGTTTCATAATTTGATAAGAACCGCTGTATGGCCTGTTTACACAATAGTTCACATTCACAAACAATTAGAGGTTCCCCTTACATTCCATGGACACATAAAGAGGACATAAACACTGTTCTTATCAAATTATGAAATGTAATACAATTCTACAAGCCTCAGCTGTTCCAACCTGCCATGTCAAGTGTTATTCATTTGTTTACTTTTGTTTGTAACAGGTTCTGTTCGTACACGGTCTAACGTTCCTCAGTCCGTCCCCTTCTGATTAAAAAATGTTTTGCCGCCAAAAAGGAGTGATATATATTTTTATACTACCGCGCTTGTAGGTGAAAGTACATTGCCCTCTGCTTGGATGCCTGTTTGACCTTCCATCGATTTATCTAGATGTAGAAATAAATCTACACTGGATAAGCCTACGTAGCAATTATGGATTTCAACTTGGCTAGTGTTGCCTGGATACAAACTGCAGCGATCAAATGCTAAGCAATTACTACTAAAGATGTGACCTTTCAAGTGATATTAGAAAGTGAAATTCCATCGTTAGAAACAATTATATTATAAATGTCAGAACGAATCCGTTTCCCATATATAATCTCAGAATCGATGCCGTCCTGGACGAAGAAAGGAATACCTTTTTTTCAAACTGCGTGTGTTACATTGACCACATAACTCGATTCTGTTCAAAGTGACATTTTTTGGGTTATTTATTTTCTTCTGTACATTTCCAGTCACTTTGCTGCGTTCTGGTGAAGGAGAAATCACGTCTACAGCCACTGTTATATTTTTGATATTGTATCTAAGTTCCATAAATTTGGAAAATTTTGATTGATGTTATTCGTATTAAAGGATAACAACGTAGAACCAGTGATATCAGGAATAAATTATGTACATTAAAGAGAATTTTACGACGATTTTACTAAAAAATGAGCACTGGTTATGTGATCACGTGAACCAGTTAATTAAACACGTGGGCATTCAAACGTAGTTTTTTTAATGTTTTGGCGTTGGGTTGATTTCCCAAAGGAGGGTATCCTCTGGTGCAAAAAGTCAATTCTTTTCATGTTAACCTTCGAGCTGTAGGAAAATAAAAGCTACAAAATGGGCGTGTCATGATCATAGCTGACGGTACATGAACCCTTCACTTCGATAGTAGCATTCCTTTAGGTTGTTCTTTTAATAATGAGATATATTTATCAAGGGTAGCTCAAATAAGCGTTAAGGTATACAGTAAATGAAACACTTCTTTCCATCCAGGCCCTCAAGCATCACAACATTAACAATCACACTAACTCAGTACACAGTACACTAAGCGATAAAGTACTTAGGCAGGCGAAGGAAAGGCTGCAGAATGGACGTGTCATGATCATAGCTGACAGTGCATGAGCCCTTCACTTCGATAGTAGCATTCCTTTATCAACTAATCCAAAGTATATGACCTGGAACCCAGTCGTGAGAGGACTTTGCTCTAACTTTTCCCTTACCATTGCGAGGTGCGATAGGGGAAAAGCGATAGCAAAATCATCCTCACACGACTGAATTCCAGGCTACCAAAGTGTGTGATATGCAGTGATGGGGTGGCTAGCGCTGACTTTTCCTGTTCGTATCTAGCAATGAGAAATGAAACAATTTTCATTCTGAGATTAAATTACATGTACAAAAAATGTAGTTAGAAACAGCATATTTACAAGGAAGGAAGAAAAGAAAGAAAGACAGACAGACAGACAGACAGACAGACAGACAGACAGACAGACAGACAAGAAAGAAAGAAAGAAAGAAAGAAAGAAAGAAAGAAAGAAAGAAAGAAAGAAAGAAAGAAAGAAAGAAAGAAAGAAAGAAAGAAAGAATTTTTATTGCCAGTTTCAAAATCAAAATTTACATGTTAGTGGCAAAATCATAGTATACTATAGTTATAAACGAAACAGAATTGGCAATTTTGGAGTCCAAAAAATAGCTTTTCACAAAATAAATAAATAAATAAACATTAATTAATTAATTAATAAAAACCTACCTAGTCTTGTATGTCAAATTGTGCTTTGAAATGAGTATAGATCATGATATACGTTTGTACGATCCTAAAATCAGTTATCCTAAAATTATGTCATTAAGCTACATATCTCCTGATGATAAGAAATGTTTCTATTTAATTCTGGATATGAACAATTGAAGGGGAAAGAAAATCGTTACATAACCATGGCAACAGGTCATAATAGCCTTTACCTGTACCTCAGTGTATGTATGGTATTGCATTAGGCTTAGGATTCCTATATCGGCGAGTCACGCACACACCTATAGTCAGAATGGATGCTTTCTTAAAGAATCAGACACATCTTATAAAGTCTAGAGGGATGTATATGATGTGGGTGTAGTATAAAAGACATGTTATGTGTTGCCATGGTAATGTATTGTTATTTGATGTTATTAGACTTATTAAACTTACAAGTTACAAGGCCACCAATGTCAATTAGTTTGACGCCTGTTTCAAAGCCGACTATATAATGCATATGTCGCACTTCAATTTCTCATTAGCTACGCGTTCTGTGTATAGATTCTATGTTTACTATAGACTTCTTAGATTATCAGGTGAAAAGGGAATCGCCTGGAGGAGTATAAATCCTTTAATGAGGATGTAAAATCGCTTCCTTCCCATCAACAACACCATAACATCAAAATTGATGTATTTATAATACATGTAATGCATATCCCTTCGTTTTGATTGTTGAATGGCTCACAGAAACCTAAAAAGTATTCTCTCTTGTACGGTTTATTATTACAAGACAGGTCGAATATCATATTTGTTGCAGTTCTCGTTTTCGGTGCCTATACTGTAATGTATGTTACTACAGCCCGTTGCAGATTAGTGTTCAGTGGCTCTGTTTGATACAACTATTCAGAAACCAACACGAAACTGCATATGCTATACACTTTTAAGATAGCAAGATTGGGTGAATACAGTTTCTTGCAACATTTTGTCTAAATGAAATGAACTAAGGTGCAACCATGCATGCATCGAATTTTGCTATCAAAACATTGGCGCCAAAGTGTCTGCGTTGAATTGCAGTTCGTTTACATGCTTTCATTACATGTTATTCAGACTAAATCATAGCCCCTACACGTGTAGGGTCTATGACTCCATGTAGCAAGAAAATGTGACCATGCTGTCATAAAGCACAGTTTCTTATTGATTTCTGCGATGTTGTATCAAACAGAGCCAGTGAACACCAGCCTGCAATGGGCTGTGATTGCTTCGTCACTTCAATCAAGAATACATCATTATCATACCATGCTTTATACAGCAACCGAATTAATCCTAAATCTTATCTCATATATATTTATTTGCAAATTGGTGACAACGAACTTAATTAACAATTGGACAAGACAGTGTGATGAACAATGGCACCCGTGCAAACGAATTTGTATTGCTTTACATAGTATCACAAATAATCCACGTTTCATGTAAAGTCATAGACTAGATGGATGACTTCCTGTGACACTTTAATTACGACTTACTTGCAGGTTTACAAAATAGTGTTGCAGATTACAAATACAGCGACTGATGCATTGACACATTGAATTAACTCATATGTATAAAATATTGAATTTCTAACCACTTACGATAATAGAATAATAGAAAGATGACGACATATCATTATGGCAGAATCTGTCAAAATATTGACGTGTTCTTTTATATCGACCTATTTCTAATTTCTGTTGATCCAGTGTAGTGTTGCACAGCATCGACAATCAAATCCAGGCATGCATATGCAGTCACTCGTATAATTTGCTTGGTGCCTGAAAGACTTGCTCAAGTCTCCATGCTTTTTTCCCCTTCTTTATTTGAATACAATATTTTTTAAACCACACAACTGCATTCATTTATGTTAATGGTAAACTGTCTGAGTGAGTGATTGCGAAACAGTCGGGTGAACACATAGAGCCTTGGGGGACTACTTGTAATTGGGGATTTTTTTTTCAGTTGAGGACATTTTACGTAAACAGCAAACTCAGAGCATTTGAAGAATATGAGACTTAAGAAAAATCCTATCCCGAGAGACTCAGTGGTGCCAGTCTAGATGCCGAGGTACATGACTCCGTGCACTAACTTCCATGTATTCATTTTAACTCTTGTAACATCACATCGAAAATGTGTATTACTGAATCATTATACGTACATCAAACATGTGTTGTACGTCAGTGATAATGTGCACAGAAATGATGTGTACTACGTCATTAAGGATATGCTTGAAAAGATAAGTTCAAGTACAAAACCGAACTAGTACCTATACTAGTACCCTAGGATTCATTTTGTTATAATGACAATTTTAACACTAGTTTTGAATGAATTATATCACTTGTGTTTGTAACTGTACATATGACATACGATTGTTATTTCCCTATTTAGTTTTTCCAACACAGTCTCACCTGTACTACAACTCACAAACTCACACTCAACTGGATTGAGGTGAACGCCAAGTGCAAAATACAATTATATAACTCCTGTTGCTATCGCAGATAAGACGAACGAATGTGCACAAAATATACTAGTTTTACGTTTGAAAAAAAAAATCAGAGGAACCCATCGACTTGAGTATGCCCATCACGAACCAAGTTTTTGGTTATCAAATAACAGTTTGTTCGGCTGTGGCTAGTAGCTGCAGCGCCCTTTATATTAATGATACTTTACGACAATGACATTTTGCGGCAATGATGTTTTACGACAATGTTTTACGATAATGAGGTTTTACGACAATGATGTTTTACTATTACCACACGGCTACAAATGATCGATTTCATGTACTTCTACTGACACACAGCAAACTCAATACATGTATAACATATAACATACGTATGTAATTAATGTGATTTATATCAAAATATGATGTCTTTACAGTATATTTTCCGCGCCAATTCACCTTACGATGACCGTTTTCTAAAATGAATGCTGACGTTTCTGATTCTTAATGAATGCGAATATATTTAAGATTGAGTATCCGAACAGGAATTTGATATATAGCGAGTACTACCTCCGATAATAACTTATTCCTAGGACAGGTGCATATAAATTCAATCAATATTTGTTGATCTAATTTGTTCAATTACCGTATTTTTAATGATAGTACGAACGATTTGTACATTAATACTGTTATTTATTACATAATGATCATTATTACATAATATCTTTTCATTGAATGATATATCTTTTATCCTGTGCTAATATTATGAGCCATTGCCAAAAATTAGTATCGGATACATAGTATTATTCAGATTTGTAATCGGATTTTCACAACTGTCAAATCAAGGCTATTGTTACGTAATCTGTTAATATTATTAGCCTGAGATTTAGATTTAGATTTGAAATCGGCTTCTAAGAATTGTCGGATCAAGGCCATTGGTACTCTGCTGGTATTAGTAGCAGATGGCGATTTAGATTCGTAATCGGATTCTCAGCGCTTTCACATCGTGGCTATTGTTGTTCCGCTGATACTAGGATCGGATGCATATTTAGATTCATAATCGGATAAATTCTTTGAATTGACAAACAATAAAGATAATGCCACCCAACGACACTCTTGTGTCAGTTCAACTCGTTTGTAATTCTATAAACATCATACATGCCAAGTTTGGCTTGGCAGGTTCGTTTTACGGGTTTCATTTCAAAATAACTCCTCGAAAGATCACGGATCACGTGTTGTGACAACGACAGAAATGTACAGTCGAAATTTCAAGTAACGATTTATCATTTTCAAGTTTTGTGTTTGGAACAAAAATTTACTTTCAGACAATGGTTTACCAACATAGGTTCATAATTTTCATTTGAATTTAATAAAGAACATCACAATAGTCTGGATCCAGCAGCTTTTTTGACATGAGATAATCTCTGTTATGTAATTTACTAAATCTTAAAGATAATTTCACGTCTCTGAGTAGTTCATGAACAGTGACAACAACTACTTAATTTATTTGTTAGCACATGTACTCCTGGACTCCCTACTCGTTCACACTCGCCCGGAGGAAAGTGTGAAGTTGTGGGGTGGGGGTGACTCCTCACAAATCTTGATGCCCTTACTGTTGTCATACCAACCTGTCAGCAAAAGGTAGACCCTTTCCCTACCGTTGAGGGTACTATACTCCCATCGCCTACCGTTGAGATTATGTTACGTTACATCTATATGTAAGCGTTTTATTATCATCCACGTTTTATTGTTTGATGCTGGATATTTACAGCTCAAGACTTGGGAATTATTTTAACTACCTTTGTTATACTTGTTCACGCGTTTAAGAAATAAAGAAATGCTCTTTTTTCATCCTTAAAGAACACAAAAAAATTCATCCTTATCTTGTGTTAACCACGAAATACCGATATCACTGACAAGGGTGACTGCAGCCATCCCTCATATCATGTAGAACTGTCGTAAAATGAATTGTTGTCTTTTATTAATGTGCTAGGGTCTGTAAATTTCATCTACTTTATAATGTATGATGTTTAAAAGAAATTAAAGTATAAATGATGAATATTATGAAATTGATAGCATATCTCACCTGAAATGAACACCACTAAATTATGTAGGATTATTAATGTACGGAGACAGATATCATCAAACTTTCATATTTTAATTGTTATAATTGTTGGGTTTTCAGGTTCAAATAAGGTCGTGTTTCTCGGTTTACAGATTGCCGGATAGTATTGTCGGTAGAAGGTAGACATAGTGACCATTTGGGTGTAGTTTTTCAGTCTGTTCAACCGTGGATATGGTAAACAGGAAGTTGACGTTCATAGTTACAACCCTCGAAAAAACACCGGTGCGTTTGCTTGAATGTTGTGAGCTAAGGAAAGACTTCATGCAAAAGACAAACATAGGTAAAAACACCAATACAACTGATACAAAAACAACAGCGGGTGCCTGTGATGTAGGTTAAGGCGACACTTTTTATCAGTTTTTTTTATATCAGTTAAAGTTATGATGTAACAATAACAGTCATACTCGATCATTTATAACATTTTATCAGTAAACAGATTTATAGGATCCTGGTTCCTGTGATTTTTATACTTTGATAAGTTACCAACACTTCTTACATTGTATGTCTTTGCATGGAACCTGCCTCATCCGCACTTACCGCGAGCAAGTAAACGCACCGGTGTCTTTTCGTGGGTTGTAGTTAGGACAGATGTCCTTCCTGTTGATGTCCTTCCTGTTGGTGATACTTCCATGGTACATGTATGTACATGGGGGTTTTGTGTATGAAGTCGGTTATGAGGCCCCAATTACCAAAGTCAGTCAGTCAGTCAGTCAGTCAGTCAGTCAGTCAGTCAGTCAGTCAGTCAGTCAGTCAGTTAGTTAGTTAGTCATGATGACATGAGGTAGTAGCTTACAACAACACATTTTCAAAAAAATTGAAAATAGAAAACCTACCAGCTCAATGGCCTTATATATCACTTTAAAGTGAAAACTGAATGAAAAATACAGGATGTTAAATAAATACTAGAATATACTAAATGACAAGTGAAGGGTAAAGTATATTCTTAACTAGCTATTTCCTTAAGTGAGGTGTTTCCAGGCTCCTAAGAAAAGCCTTTTCTATAAATTTTGCTTTGTTTCTCATACAGCTATCTTTAAGAAGAAACTTCAACTTTTTAATGTCTGGTCTGACAGAGTACTAACATCAGAACCTGTCAAAGAAGTCAATACTTTAAGATCACAATAAAAATAATAGTTACTCTGTACTCAGTAGCAAATGCAGTTCAACTGCAACTGACCCAGCTAAGCAAAATTCACACATTTAAATTTGTAGTTTTACTAAGACTGAGTACCAGTTACTAAATGGGTACCAGTCGGAGTGGTGAAACCCGGAGAGTACCGGCTACCAAGGGGGTACCAGTCAAAGTGGTGAAACCTGGAGAGTACCAGCTACCAAAGAGGTACCAGTCGGAGTTATGAAAGCCTGAGTACCAGCTACTAAAGGATGCCAGTCGGCTACAATCAACGAAAGTTGTTCCGTGATGTTTACATCGATCAAAGACCGATAACAAATTCAACTGTAGTGTCTTTGCCTATGTACAACTGTACTTCTACAGATCACACGTCACAGTCGCCATTGCCAGATCTGTATTGACTGTATCGACTGCATTAATATCTACATATTAATCTTCAGTCATGCAGTACTCCTTCCTCGATACAATGTCACACAGAGTGGAATGGCCGGAGCGTTCCTTTTTCGCAAATGTTTAGGTAAAACAGAAGGTAAACCATTCTAACCGTTGGGGGCGGAGTTGTTTTTTATGGTACCATGTTAACATTTTCAGGGCGCCAATTATAACTTCAGTAAGAGATATTTCTTCTCGGCTAATACCAATCTGATTAAAATATAATGTGGTGAAAGTAGCTAGATGTCTTTATTTACCTCTATTTCCATCTTTTTGTCTCTTTTTTTGTTCCGGGTGATCGCTAAGAAGGCCACAGAGATTTTTAATCAGATTGGGCTAATACAATAACAACAACTCACACACACACACGACGTCAATATATGATATATCATATGACGCGCCTTCCCGGCATCCGTGTCTAGCTGACGGCTCGAGGCGGGGGTCCGTTCAAAGGAAATTTTATTTTTATACTCATGAAATAAATATTCCTGAAATCGATATTTGAAAGTCATCTATGTATGTTCTCAGATGCCTAAGATGGCAGCTTCCTCTCTCTCTCAGTCTAAAATAATTTAGTGCGTCTCAAATGATATCCGCACTTACAGATATCAATAACAACTCCTATGTATAATGGATGTACATGACAAGAAAACAAGCTGATTGTAACAGTTTTTCCAATTCGATTTCGAAATATGATTTTAAAAACTCATAATAATTTGGTATATTTATTTGTTGGTTTGTTTGTTGGTTGGTTCCAGGTGCTTCTGAATGGAGTCTACATTTTCCCGATGCTAACGGTGATTGCCAATCCCCGATAAATATCAATTCCCGCGAAGCAGTATTTGACGATAGTTTGAACCAGCCTAATTTAAATACCAATTACGTCATATGCAGGGAATGTGAACTGACCAATAACGGACATGCTGTACAAGTAACCTTCAAGTACAAGACAGGTAAGATTTAAGAATGCCCGGATGTACCAGATTAGGTTACTGCTGTGATCTATATTTTCATCAAAATTATACCTATTATTTATTTACACTGGCGCCATTCACTGTGTACACTTTTTTTTGGTAGTAAAATAATTATGGTTATTGAGATGTATTTATAAATTTTCACTGAATTTTTAGAGCGCCAAAGGCGTTATTGTAGTGATATTACTCTTTAGTATATACAATTTTCCGCTGAAGAATATAATATGCAAGCTTCGAGTTTCATTTAATTTGGTACATTCATCATACAAAATCAGGCGCGCGTGTCCTATAAAACTTGTTGACGTAGCTTTTAGTTATAGTGAGTTATTTGCATAATTACAGATTTTTGGTAATTACGCAATATCTTAAGAATGCAAACTTCAGATTTCATATGGTACATTGAGGATAATACAATACTTGTACATGTGGCTGATATAGCTGAATGTGTGGTTTTTAATTTCACCGTGTCATTTGCATAATTAATGATTTTGGGGTACTTAGGCAATATCTTCATTTCCAATTTCAAATGACTCCGTGCATACATTGATGAAAACAAAACACACACACATCCCATATCCTAAGAGTGCAACCTTCAAATTCCATATAATTTGGTATATATATGTTGATGATAACAAATGATACAGAAACAATAACCCTTACGGAAGACATTCAGTTAACATCTGGGTGAATTTGACCTCACCCTTTCAATGTACCCATCACTCATCCAACTCTACTGACAACACTGACCGTGACTAATAGTGTTGCTATGCTTATTAGATGTCATCTGAAAGACACTTTACACCCTGGCCTGCACTAATGTGTCACTGACCTTGACCTTGTGGTACTTGACCCATTTTGGAATCGAAGACTCAAATTTTTCATCTTTTGTCTGACAGGTGATTTATTATTTGTCCTTGCTTCCAATTAAATTCTAATGCACAGTCCGATGTTTAAGAAACCCCTACCTTAAAGAACAACGATGTATTGATATGCTTTTTGAACAAACAAAAATAAATAACTTTAAATTATTTCAGATTTCAGATATAAGTTTATTGAATGACCGCTGAGGGCGTGTTTGCTTTTGCGTCCGCGGCCTGCCGAGCTCTAGTTACTGTGGTAATGATAGTTGTGATATGCATTTTACACATAGAAATTCCATAGCTTGTACTCAACGTCCATTGTGACGTCATTACAACCAACAAATCAACATAATTATCAAGATATAAGAATATAGATGAACAGATACAAGAATAAAGGACGGTGTCAAAAGGGACGACGTCAGATTTTGAAATAAGTATGATACTAGATTTTGTTAGGTATTAAAATTGTATCTATATAATTAATTGTTGGCGTGTTTCCATATATTCCAATGTTTACATACACTAGTGATTATTAGGCCGTGAAGTGTTAGAAACCACATTTGGATTTGGATATATATACATATATACACACACTAAGCATTTTCATTTTAACATAGAAAAAAATATATATATAATATATATATACATATAAATAATACATACAAGCAAAATACGACTCTTGGGTATCTTGCTTGATATTGTGTTATATATATAATACA
>NC_135564.1:13454011-13496511 GCF_964340395.1 Glandiceps talaboti | reverse complement strand
TGATCGAGGTTTTATTTGTGTTCTCCGAGTAAAGAAACTTATTTAATAAACTCGACCCGTAGATGACATATGACTGTAAACCACAGGGGCACGTATTATTGCTTACATTGCATTTTTCTTTAAAAAACTATCATACGAATCCTGCTGCTGCAAATGTTATACGAATCCTGCTGCTGCAAATGTATCATCTCTATACTAGATTTCAGTCAAAATGTTTATTATATTTAGCCCGTTGACAATTGTGAATATCTTTGAAATCTGACGTCATACAATAGGAGCGTCAACAGACAGTCTAGCAGACAGACAGACAGACAGACAGACAGACAGACAGACAGACAGACAGACAGCCAGACAGACAGACAGACAGACAGACAGACAGACAGACAGACAGACAGACAGACAGACAATTTAAAAAATACTACACGCCCCTATGATGTAAACCCCAAACTTCCAAACTGTCTGCGACTTATTTATAAGTAATACATTTCTATATTTATTATTGTTGCAGTAATTTCAGGAGGGCCATTACCTGACGGCAACGAATATGAACTAGCGGAATGTCGATTCCATTGGGGCCGTGAGGATGACCGTGGGTCGGAACACACCGTCAATTTCAAAGCCTTTCCGATGGAGGTGAGTTCTACTTTTGATCACTGTGTCCAATCGTTCTAGAGTGAAGGCATCCTAGGAGTTCATGTGATTAGAAAAAGCGACGAATTTCTGTTGTCTGAATGGTGAATTTTTTTAATACAAAAAAACAAAGAATATTTATGTATGCTTTCGAATCAGAGGTGCCTTTTTGAGAGCTTTACATTGACACCGTACTTTAATTACAGAACGTACACGACAACTTGAACCAATGTTAGTCTTTGTACATCAACAATATTAAGATACAGAATGGATACACATACAGACACAGAATCTGTTGTCTTCGAAATATTACAGTCCGCATCTCATTAATGTGTCCACTTTAAAGAAAAAAAAATAATTTATACATTCCTACACTTTGATTAAATAGTCACCATAGCTTTACTAGTAAAGTTGAAACAACCAATGAGAGGTCGTGAGCCACCCCATAGGTCACGTGGTACATCACCTCATTCGATAGAACTTCGGACCATACACTCCTCTACTGAGATAATATCTAAATTTAAAAATCAGACCACTTTGATAAAAAAAATCAATTTAATGAGTCTCTGAGTATAATCTTAATAGCAATCGATGGTTTAACGAATCTTGATGGTTTAGCAATCTGGATGGTTGACTGTTGTCGTTGAGATCGCACCTTGAAAATCACCACGGATATTTTCACATCCAACCTGTAAATGTACAAAAAAAATTGGAAAACTGTGTTAATAGGTCAGTGTTTGTGACTTTATTTGCTGATGGATCAGTGTAGATGTTGAAAGTGTTGCTATGCGACACAATCAACTCAATTGAACAATGTGTACACTGCATGTTAAGGCGTTTGTCACATTGTAGAAACGTCACGAAAATTGTATGTCATATAGAAATACATTATTAAACATATTTTTAATGCACATATTTTGAGGTGAATAATGGAAGTTAATACCATATATTCACGAAAGCATAAACCGTGGTTAATTGTGTGGTTTATTTGCAAATATGTACGACACTGTTTATTTTATCGCATCCCTAGCCTGACTAGTGTTTTCCAATAGAAGCACACACTGAGACCTGGTGAAGCGACTTTTATTACTAGTACAATGTGATGCTGGTTTCGTATGTCATTGTATGCGAACTCCTTGAAAATTAAGCCTGGTATGCCAATGACAATGTATCTGTCCAAAAGATACAATATGTTGTAACTGTTACAATGATGATATTACAATACGTGCGAGTAATGTATGGTGATGATGATGTGAGTCTTGAGGCTACAATATTATAAATATGCACAATATAAATATAGAGGTCGTTTTTGAAGCAGTTGTTGAGAATATATGAAAACATATCAGGTTTATTTATTTCGCAAGTGTTCTTAAAAATACTCCGCTCTATTCGTCTTGGCAACACTATCCGATTGGATAAAACATCTGAAAGTTCATCATTGACTTCAAATGTACTCAATGCACATTGAGAAATATATAGTTATCATTTATCGTCAAAACCAATTATTTTCCCGCCAAAATCCCTCGAACAAAATTCTTGTTTATTGTAATTTTTTGTGATCTGAAACATAATTTTAGACTTTATCTATTAAAAGAAATGCTGTTAATCAATTGATAACAAAATTATGATTTCAAATTGATTACATTTATGAAAAAAAATCATACAAATAAAGTCTTGTATTTCCGACAGAAAATCACAACTGATCACTAATGAAAGTATGGCTGCCTGTCACTGAGTGTATCTTCGAACACGACAGGAATCGATCCTCTCCGACGAAGAAAGTACAAAATCCGTGACTTGGGTATCTAAATACATCTAAATAGATTATAGTAATCGGTATCAGAAGAAAAATTGCTTTTAAGAGCTTTGGAAAAGTTAAGGATCATGGAATAAAAACAATAGTGAAATATTGCAAGATTATGCACGAGTAAGAGAACTAATCATTTGTTATTCGCAAAGTCAGCAAAACGTAATACCCTGTACATATATTTTGACAAATCCATTGCTTGCTTCAATGTCACCAACTATTCTAGTGGGGCAGACTACTCAGCTTCATGGATATGACATACTGTTATTTTGCATGTTCGTTTTGTTGTAGAAGATAGCGGTTAACAGAGTGACGCATTACTTTAACTTGTGACAACAGTTTTATACGTTGCTTGATTAACTAGCGTGTGACAAGTTACTCGTGTAACAACGCCGTGACAGGTTACTTATGTATCAGCTGCGTAAAGTTAATCCGTCATAATTTTGATGGGCAATTGATATATACGGGCACACGTGCATGCACACTCAAATCACAATAATACAGACGGACAGACAGACAGACAGACAGACAGACAGACAGACAGACGATAAATAAATGTAGTTCTCTTCTCGAAAGAGCGCCCTCAGCCTTATGTTTTAAAAGTTTCAAGAGCGCTATGCACAAAAGTTCAACGATGTATGACGCCCCCACCGTTTAGATGTCCATTTTATCTATACCTTATCGTATCTACATCACATAAAAACCCTCATGGGTAGGAATTCTTTCACAATTTAGGAGACTAGTTCCGTCACCTTATCAGAAATAACTAGTCTATCTGTGTGTCTAGTCACTCCGATAGTATAACTACTCTATTTTGTGGAAAGGTTTGAATATTAGTTAAGAGATAAGATATTCTCTTTTCATTATCTCTTCGATCTCAGAATTGTCATTCAAGATATAGTTGTGACAAAGAATCGACTATTTCGGCAATATAAAGTTTATGCCGTCAAATACTCGTCTTTTTTGTTTATAATCTTACAGCAGAGCTGTGGGACCGGTTAGGCGGTTGGTGGGGGGGGGGTAAATACAATGGAAACCATATCACCAGAAACAGTGTGTCTTCTGGCGCGAAAAACGTTGCTACATTTTTTACTGTGTTACTAAATAATTATTCTTTGTGAGAACTTGGCAGACCGACGCAAAAGCAAAGTGTAATAATCGGCTAAGATAATGGAATTTCAAAAAAAGAAAATGTAGCAATTTTATAACGATTTGTGTCGAGTCAGATGATAAAATGTAGCAATGTCAGTAACACTTTCGTCGACACAGACGAGGAAATGTTACAGTGTTGTTGAAACCTTGGCAGAGTCTGACAATGAATTGATTCAATATTTTTTGTTGAGTCGGACAGTGAAATGTAGCAACGTTAGTATGATTTTTGTCCAACCAGACGAGAAAATGTGGAGATATTAGTAGAACTTTTGTCAAGACAGACAATGAAATGTAGCAATTTAGTGAGGTTTTTGTTTAGAAGGCGATGAAATGTAACAATGTCAGGAAACATTTTGTCGAACTAAACATAGCAATGTTAGTAAGATTGCTTGTATAACCAGACGATAAAATGTAGCAATATTAGTTAGGTTGTTTGTATAGCCAGACGATAAAATGTAGCAATATTAGTTAGGTTGTTTGTATAGCCAGACGATAAAATGTAGCAATATTAGTAAGATTGTCCAGCCAGTCAATACAATGTAGCAATGTTAGTAAGATTGTTAATTTTATCCTGTCAGACCATAAAATGTAACAATATCAGAAAGACCTCCTTCAGCCAGACAATAAATTGTAGCGATACGATTTCTGTCGCGCCAGGAACGCTCTGTTTCAGGCGACACGTTTTTCATTGTGAAATATCAAACCCGTGCCATTATCTGCTGTACGGAAGTCAAAAATGAACTGTCACGATATTACCCTGATTCGTTTAAAGCTACAATCTGTTGTTGACTCATTACCGTAAACGTCCAGTACGTCATCCTATTAGCCTAAGGTAGATGCTATCGTATCAGTTCATCCGTTAACTGATAGATTCAAATCACTAGGTTTTTTCTTCCTAAGCGTCTCCTCGCTGTCTCGTTGCCATTCCCCCTTCCCTACTTCGTGATCTACAAATGTCCTGATTGACGGCAGATAGAACACAGAAATAGTTCAATGACGCTATCTTCACCTTGAAGTTGCATAGTCCAACGTCGAGACACCTTCTGATAAAAGACTAACATACAACTCATTGAACTGAATGCATGGTAGCCAAATCGATTTTTTACTTTCATAAGACTGCAAAACTCTCTATAAAGATACTTACGCTATATAATACAGATTTCACTTTTTATACAGTTCTGACATCACTGATATTTTCGGGGCATGCCCCAAAATTATGTCATCGAATCGTCATATTTAGATATCCGATATATTACAGATCTATGGGTAATACTAGCGATAACGAAATATGTTTCAGTCAGTAGGGGAATATGTAATGCTCCACATGAAACAGAATTAATACTGAAAAAAACGCTCAAATGACTGCAAATCTCTCTAAAAAGTTGTTTTTTCTATAGTTCTCAATATTTTCTGGGCATACCCTAAAATTATGTCATCTGATCGTCACATCTAGACACCCCATGTGATAGATCTTCAAGCCCGGGTTTTAGGGCAATACTAGCGATGACGAAATGTTTTTTTCAGTTGATAGCGGAACATGTAAGTCTCCAAATGAAACCTAAAAAAAGTTCAAATCTGGACTGTGACTTTTTAAACAAACGCTGTCACTTCGTTCAAAATATATGTTTGTTAAAATAACACGTGCGTTTGTGTATTCCACACGTTCGCTTTTTCGATACATTTTCTTTTTCTTTTCTTCTGTCATGTCTACGAATCACATCTGTCGATTGTTATGGCAACACTCAAGTCGAAAAACGAGGAACCGCGTTAACTGGAGTTGGTTCGTACTGCGTTCCCAAGCAACGCTACGGTGTATAGCCTACAAGAATTTTCTTCAATATGAACTTTTTAACTCCTTAAGATGACACGTTTTGAAAAGTCATATGGCAACAGACGCAAGTTGATGAGAAAGAGTGACACCAATTGTAACCATGTCAACACTACGTATGATACATGGAGTCGAGTCACAGGTTCATTGCTCTGTCCTTCACGCGCAAACACCTAGAAAGCATTTCACCACTCGCGCTCTTCAGTATATGCTAATAATGTAATGTAGAACAAGTGTGCAATCCACTCGCAACATCATTTATTACAACAACAAAACAAATCGTATTTACACTAACGACTTGAAATGGTTGTCACAGAATGGCACTTTTATTGAAAATATGATAAAGATGTAAGCGATAATAAAACCGCTGATCAAACATTCGCGAAATAAAAATACCTCCGGGTTCACCATCTAGGGTTGCTTAGCCTGTTAGTATGTAGAAAGTGTTTGATACAGAAACGTTTATGTCATACACTGTTTTGTTTGTGTTTTGGCCAAGGTGTTGCGTTCTGTCGTCTGCAGACAGAATTATTTGTATGTAGAGTAGTTGAGCAATGATGCCCCCGAGGCAAGTTTTCACACAATATCGTCACTTGAGTTTATTCTCACATGGACTACCTCTTAGCTGTTGCGACTTAACAAGTCCGCTGACTGCATCAATAAATCGCTGACGTAGAACTGGCAAGTAACACGTACGTAATGACAGTTAGCGTAGACGCCAAATGGCTTTATAAGCGTCTCCTTTACCGTCACAGATTAGCAGTAATGCTGGTCAAATCGCACAAATATTTCAAAAGCAGATTTAGTGTTGTAAAGACTGTGATTAGCGGTGAAAGTGGCCATCTCTACACTCTCGTCTGCCTTCTTATTTACACTTTACACACTGCCAACAAATGTCGGCAATAAGGTACTAATTGTGCCCAATAATCAACGATATTGAATACTGAGATTAAGCTTTCTCTGTGTTATAGGGACTTGATGGCTAAACTACGTGCTACATCCGTACTTACCTTGCAAGTGTTTTTGACTTAAGTATGTGTACATTTCCTGACTTTTGATACAAAAGAGTAATTACATTTTCCAGGCCGAAATGTCGCCATATTATTGATTTTTTCCCCCTCTAATGCATCATTTCCATATTCTTAAAGCTTCCTTTTTCTTCCTCCACTTTTCTTATCCCTCAGTTTGGCTCCCATCTGTATATTTCGAAGTATTCAAAATATAATAAATAAATGAAAGTATATTTTCATTTATTTTTATTATTCGATAAATGGATGTAGGAATTGACTGTGTTGGTAAGGCGTTTACTTTACAAGGCTGCTGTCCCTGACTACTGATACTCTATGGCAGTAAATGCTATATGCGTGACCTACGGCCTAGCTTGGCGCCATGATGTATTCTTCCATCTGTATCTCCTATTCAGCTCCTAATCTTACCTAATGTAATTCTGCTTGCTTTTCAAGCCAATTTTCGGCTAATTTGATCCTGTTGGGGAGGGCACTCGTGTAGATTAAACTTTCATCCATTTAGACTCTAACGGCAATCTCGACCATTGGGAGTATGCTAGACTGGAAAGATTGCTACCATAGCAACCATATTTCCGCACCATTTCAAGCATTGTTGGAATGATTTGTTTTATTGCTGGTTGTGACTTTGCCGATGGAGTTGAGGGGGAAAAAGCTTTACAGAGACAGTTTACTGGTTATCCCTGTATTAGCAACGATTCAGTCATCAAGCTTGCATGGTTCGAAAAGACCAGTATATTACGCCAACTGTGGCAATTATCCCCGTTCTAGTTATCACTGTGATCAAAGATTATTGTATTTTGATCATTCTATCTGAGCCCCTGAGATTTCATCTTAAAATAGTAATGCCGTTACTTGGAAAATTGAAAATCTTTCTCCCACTAAAAGGCAACAGCATTGCAGTCTCGCCCCTCGTACCACGATTAATGTTAGTTTGTCTTCCACGTTTTGATGGTATCTGGGTTTGTTCCCTTGAGAACGTCATACATGCACATCAACCAACGCTTTTTGTATAAAAGAAAAAAACGCACAAAACCGCTGTCTCAGTGGCTGCCAGTAGATAAGGACAGAAGGAGGAGATAGTGGCCTAGAGTTTATGTATATGCATGTTTTGAGTGCAACATAGCCATGTAGAAGCATTTCAGTGAGTGGTTGAACTAACATCAAAACTATTGGATTTTAGCAATGATCAGCAATGAAGCGCTAAACATTCACAGGGCTTATTAGCTAGATAATTGACTTAAATGGCCAGGCTATGAAATGAACTGAATCACTGAGTTTATAAAGATATACGTCGAGTTTATATCGACTTTATTGTGAGTACGTGTTCTGAGTAGTCTACTTAATCCACGGCCGCCATTGTTCTGTAAGAAGTAATTACTACACGGCTAATAGTCGTGGCATCAATACACAAAACCTGTCCGTGTGCACCTAGTTTTCAATGTTCACTGCGAGATTTACAAGGCACGGAACAGACATGGTGACGACCGGGCTGTCGGAGACAATCCTTCCAGGAATAATACTACACGAACCCTAACAAGTTTTTTAGCTAGCACACCAACTCGTCCCTCAGTGTAGAAAACGTTGATCAGTTTGACAACACCGGAAAGCAATCAGCCGTAGTACTTGCTGAGAATACTTCTGCATCGACATCAGTCGGCGACAAATTGGGGAGCGGATATTTTGCTCAATTTCTAAGCTACTTAAAAGGGATAATAGCACTCCAGGCAGCATGCTTGAATTTAATTTTATTATTGTCTTCATATCGGATTAGAACATAGCCACTTTTCCAGTCTATCTTGACGGTGACAAAATGCTTAGCACAATGTACTCCATTTGATGGCACTCTTCATCACCGTAATCGCCTATTCAGTGTTCATTTCTCGTTTTCAGAGATGACTCGAATTTCCACTATCAAATTCTACTCCATTCATAAATGGAAAATAACCGAATTATTTAGGTGTGAATTGTGAAATTAATCTCTATAAGGGTAAGTCAAAGAAATGAGCATTATACCAAGTCGTCAGAGTAAACAGCGCTACTTGGGAAAAATAGTCAATGTCCGTGGATTGAACGCGAATAAATAACTAACTAACCATAACATAAACCGAATTCTCGCATTGATTCTCTATCAGATAACGTACTCTCTCGTCCTTGTGATGAATTTTGTTCATCAACGTAATATGGCCTAACGTAGTACCTAAAAATGGTGCAACTCAACAAATTTTAAAGTATAAATGTTTTTTTGTCAAAAGTCTTCTTTTTTTAATGAACACAACAGTCTTTGTACCTGTAGAGCTCCGCCCAGTTGTCATGGATACAGTATCTAACAACTCACCTGTACAGTGACAAAGACTTTAAAAGCTCATCCTATCTACAATGACAATGAACAACAATCGTATACCTATACAAAGCCCAAACACCGCCTACGCATTGACTCGGTTTCACAGTTGGTAGACGAGAAGGCAAGATTTGAATAAATAACAAGATTCGATATGATAAGTCAAGAAACAGATGGAAGTATATGTAGGCGTTATACACAATGTATACACACACACACACATACATACATACATACATACATACATACATACATACATACATACATACATACATACATACATACATACATACATACACACACACACACAGACAGACAGACAGACAGACAGACAGACAGACAGACAGACAGACAGACAGACAGACAGACAGACAGACAGACAGACTATATGTTGGTACTCTAATAGTTTATCATAAATAAACGGGAGAGGGTAATGGGAGAATCGATTACTATGTAAATAATATTTTTAGCATCTATTTTATGTAAATTTATAATGATAGTATTAGGTCCAAATAAACGTAAATTTCGAAAAAAAAATTTAAATGAAACCTCTCTTTTACGTTTTGTTTTTGTTTTTGTTTTTGTTTTTCTAACGTTTCTCAGATAATGTCGGTATGAAGTGTTGAATGTCCCGTGATTCACTTCCTTAACTTGGAAATACACATGGTCCAATAGCTGTCAAAAGTATGCTGTGTGAAAACTCGATAATAAAAAAAACGATCTCCAAGATTGTTGCCATCTTGATCCATACAGAAACATGTGTGCGTTAAACAAACAAATCTCACTATAGGAAATAGTTGGCTGTGAACCACAAAAGTGTAAAAAATTTCATATGTTACAATTTTCATATTTTTTTATGTTAAAAATCTGTCAAGTGTGCCAGCCGGCAGGGACTAAATCAGTTTTACAACGTCACCACGGTCACGTGACAATGATGGAATACTTCTGTCAGACTGATCTGGTGAAGATACACTTATCAAGTCTGAAATCCAACACTCCAATAAATTCCACTCCAAATTTGGAGTTTGGTGTTAATACCCCAGGGCCTTGGTAAGCTGCACATGCAGGTGGTGCGATCGATGACTGGGGTAACCCGACTCCGGGACCGTAATCGAGTGGAAAAAAAATAAATCTGCGAAACCGTGAATGCAATATCTAACAAATTTATCAAGGTTTACCATGACCTCGGGTCTATTCACTACCACTATAGAAAGTTTAACTCACTATGCCTCACCTCAAAGTCGCGGCTCATTTTTTGGGGTACCCGGCCTCTCTGCATTCTAAAGATGTCAAAAACTTCTTTATTTTTGGTCAAAAGCTTTTAGTAAGATCGCTAGGTGTGTCTGCTTTATGTGGTATTGATGATGACGAGGTAAAAAAGTTGACAATATCGACAGCGTTTTTTTCACACAAGAGTCACTCAGCATACTCTTTCTTTGTTCCGCTGTCTCCGTGCTTGTATGACGCCATCGCCGTCTGTATCATCAATTCAAATAAGGCCATTCAATCTCCAATTTAATGCGATGGAATTGACCAAACAACTTTTTTAGTGGGGGGGGGGGGCATAACGACTGCTTTCAGGAAAGTACGAAAGGGGCGACGCTATGAAGAAGATAAATAGCTGGCCGTACTTTTTCTTGGTTGTATTGGCATTGAGAAGGACAGAAATCGGCTGTATTGGGTATTGGCAATTTACCATGTAATACATACACCTCATTAGTTCGTAGGCTGGCAAAAACACCATTTTTCTATAGTCTTGGAGTATTCAAGTAGAATAGGGTTTTTCACTGGCTGCTTGAATACACGAGTTTGACAAATCTGTATAGTGAAACCAATGAAAGCATGACCTTAGCAGTTTTCTAGTTGGCTTCCTTTTTTTGGCTTTCTATTTTGCTGAACAGTACTAATACCGTGTACGATCACTCTATCACAATCATGACTATTATCGCTTGTCTTTCTTTCGCCAAACCTTTGTGTGCTTACAAAATGGCTCAGTTGTTTCGAATTTTCTGCCTGGCTAACTTTTAAATACCGCGCACATTCATTTGTACTCTCTCCCCATGTTATTTGTCATAAATTGAATTGCTCAAGCGTAGAATAAAAAAAAAAACACGCTAAATTTCGCAAACATGATATGTTTTACGGCGAAGGTTTTGATTGACTTCAGCTACTTACTGTGTTTACTTCTAGATTAACTCGACCATCACAGCGAAAATTAGCAAATCCTTAATTTGTCAGAAAATGGAACAGAATTCGCGTGAGTTTATTTACAGAGATTCTGGAGTGGTCATACTAAAGCTTAGATTCATTAAATCAGTGAATTATTTTCGTGAAAACGCAAGACGTTGCTTCAAATTGAAAATACTTCTACATTACACAATGTAATGGTGTTCTGACTAAAAATATATGTGTGCCTATGGTTTTTTTTCCAATATGTGTATTTTAATAGGCCTACCACCACCTAAACATCAAATTGGTGGCAACACCGTCGTGTTTTTTTCCCTCGGTCGTTGAATGTGAAGTATTGGATCGACAGCTGGAGAAGATAGCCAGCGATGAGAAAGCACTATGAAGGTGTCTACAGTAAGAGAAGTTGCTTGTTCCTGTGGGATTGAGCGTAGTGAAATAATGACTAAAACTAGCCCCATTGAGACCAGCAATTTAACACTAGTTCCCGTTGCAAGGAAATATTATTAACTGTGCATAGAAATGTTATCATTTTGACAAGTATTACTTAGGACCACTTATCTTTACTATTCCTTTGATTTGTTATTAATCTCATGGCAGTCGTAGACCTAGCCGATGAAGTTTCAGCTCACAATATCCCTACTGTATTTATATCAAACTTACAGGACTATCTGTACCAGGCCAAGTTTTTTTGCAGACCAGACCACGAAAGCTATCAAATTTGAATAGCCAGTTGTAGTAGACTTAGTCAGTGTACTGTCATGTGACTAATATAAAATCTGCAGTACTGTCTGCAGTAGGCCATACTGGTTAAAATAATGCCAGTCGCCGACAGAATGTGAATAGATCTCAAAGATGCACGACTGTCTGGATAGTAGGCCAGCTCGTCAAAGTTTTTGTATACCAGACCGCGAATAATTATATCAAATTTGAAACCGTGTCTGCATGTAATTGGCTCAGTAGAATACAGAATAGGCATAGATATCAAAGTTGTATGTAAGAGTTTCTGTTGCAGGCCTACTAGCCAATGTTTTGTCAGCCAAGAGTACAAATAACAGGGAACTGTCTATAGTAGATCTACTTGGCACTGTAATGTACGTCAGAATGCGAAAATATATCAAATTTGCAAGATACTGGATTGCGTACTAGCCAAAGTTTTGTCACTCCAGATTGCGAATAATATCAGATTTGGAGCATTGTCTTTAGTTAGCCCAATAATCTATAAATATAATATCAGCCAGAATGCGCATGATTGGTTATCATAAGTGCAGCACATTCTGTAGCAGGTCTACTAGTCAATGTTTTGTTAGTCTGGAAGACGAATAATATCAAATTTGCAGGACTATATGCAACACTGAAAGTGCAAACAACTTTGATGTCAAACATGCAGCCGACAAGTAGCAAATTTTTATCGAGAACCGCAGCTTCAAATTGTCTTGTAAAAGTTGCATTTTTCGATAAAATGTGTCTTACTATCCTTGTGTGTCCATGGTGACCATATTCTAGACGTGTGAATACGATAGGCGTAGTTCCCTTCCCTGCATCTCGACACCTCGGTACGAAACATCCAATAACACCAGTAGGATTAGTCATTTATCTATGAGTTCATATCGTCAAATCGTGTTCATTCTTCAAATTTAACAACAACAAAAATGTGAAACGGTAGAAGTCATTGCAAATGAATAATATTGTAATATTCAAGATTGATCAGTGCAACGGTTCTATTATATTGTAGCCGCGGTTCGTGTCTCGTTTGATATTGATAGGGGTAATGGTTTCTACTTGTACACATTTGTAATAAGTGAAACATTATTTGATGTATGCATTCAACATTTCTCCCATTATATGATACTGTAAATGTAGTATTCAATTTCATTAGGTAATATAACAGAAGAGCAACCATGTGTTTACACTCCGGCAGGTGTATCCGTACAAGCAGTGTGCCAGCATAAAATCTGCCTCCGTGTAATTTGAAACATCATTTTCACTGTTTCTCTCACTCCCTGTCTTTCTTCCTTTTTTTCTTTCTTTCTCTTCTTCTCTCTCTTTTAAAGTATCCTAAGTTCGTTTTCCCTCTCCTCCCTCCCGCCCTCCCACCCTCCCTCCCTTCCTCTCCCCCCTCTCTCTCTCCCTCTCCCCCCCTCTCTCTCTCTCTCTCTCTCTCTGCATATCGTTTGCCTCTCGCATTACACATATATCACTTTTTATCCTAAAATCGTGTATCTCTTTGGCCAACTGTCAGTCTCTATCTGTCCGTCTGTCTGTCTGTCTGTCTGTCTGTCTGTCTGTCTGTCTGTCTGTCTGTCTGTCTCACTGGTCGTCATTGTTCGGTGTATATGTCACTTCCTTCTGCCCAAGTTTGTATGTATCCGTCTTTGTCTGTTTGTCTGTCGTCTATAGCTCCATCTGTCTGTGTGCTCTCTGTCCCACTTGTCTCCTCATCTCTGCTTTACTTGTACCTCGTTTCCCCCCCCCCCCACTCTTAAGGATGAATGTATGACAGATACCCCCTAACCCCCGCCATGTTTATCACTATCTGTAGAAGTTGATCTATATGCCCTCTTTCAATCCCAACTGTAGTCTCAGTGAATTGCACTCTGGTGAAAGCTAAAATTTACGAGCAAGACTTGACCGATGTGTTTGCAAATACTACTAATAGAAAACCATTAAAAGTTTATATGTACAATGGGCTCTTTAAGCATGTAACCCATGTTCTCATTCCTAACTGACTCACTTGTCAATCACAACTATTGGCGTGTTGAAGTAAAAGTCACTGATGAACATTGGCCCTTCCTCCAGACCTAGCCCCTCCTCTTCACCGAGTTACTGAAAACACTTTACCCAACAACAAACGGAGAACACGACTTTACTTGTATGCATAATGTTCAATTGCAGTCACCCAGACAAATTACACGTAAACCAAATATGTATGTGTGACGTCACGATATAAAAGAGCACTCAGTGAGTACACTGATTTGAATGCCCTTAGTAATTTTCAGATGTTCGGGAAAGGCAAGGTACTAAAGTAATTGAGCAGTGCAAATTTATTCTGCCATTATTGTCGATTATTTGTATCACCAACGCTAAATTGGCAAATATTTCATTTTTTACATCCGTTATCATTAAGATCATTGTCGGTTGGCAAGCTTTACTGTGAAGTGATTCAATATTCGCAATAATTCTTTGTCCTGTCGACTGTACGAGCGTTTGATTGTTGGTATGTACGGAGATATATGCACAACTTTCGGAACTAGGCATTGATTTGTTTAGTTGTTGGTTAGTTGGTGTGTGTGTTTGTTTATTTGGTATGCTGCTGTTGCTACAGCTGGTGGTGGGGTGGGGGTAGCCGGGGGTGATGGTGGTGATGGAGGCGAGACTGCGACGACGACGGTGGTGGTGGTGGTGGTGGTGGTGGTGGTTGTGGTGGTGATGGTGGTGGTGGCGGTGGTGGTAGTGGTGTTAGCGGTGATGATGGTAGTGGCATTGGTGGTGATAGGTGGTGATGGTGTTTTGTTGGATGGGGTTACATTTGCATTTGTTGTTGTTCAATCAACGAATTCTGTTGTCGAGCCATTTAACAGGTTATAAAGAGAATGGAAATACTGTATTCTTGCGATTTCACTAAAAACTGTATTAAATGATCTGTAATACGAGATCATTTATGATGTAGTTTATACTCTTGATGACGTACACAGTATTTATATATATATATGTGTGTAGGTTCACTTACTAATAGTATCCATGTAATATATGCTTGCTATACATGTACTTGTACATGCCTCAGACCACTATAATGATCCGAGTACATGTTTATGCAAAAATGTACTCAAATACGCGCTTAATAATGTGCATGCATAAACCGGGATACAGGCATCAACATCCCGACTCCCAACTGTATCGTTCCACCTTAGTTCTTGTGTTTCGCTCTTGACACGTGACGACAGCCCCATTGCATAGTGTAGTATACATTGCCGCTGACGAGACTTCAGCGATAATTTTCGATTCGATGAACTTTCCGTTAATTTCTATATAAATTGTGTGTTTTTTTTCACACAGCTTCATTTGGTTCACTGGAATAATACACGCTATAGTTGTTTTGAAGAAGCCCAGGGTAAACCAGATGGTATAACCATCATGTCCCTCTTTATCCAGGTAAGTGTGACGTCATGATGTAAGCCCGTTAAAATTGCAATGTTCAACCACGTGCCAATAATGATATAATAAATGTACTCATCATAATGCTACTATAATTTTAGTTTTTCTAAGCATTTAAAAAAAATCAACATCCGTCGAGAAGATGGCCAAACATTTGATTTTCTTTTCCATCTGCGACACTTTAATGCGCATGCCCACATACCGTCTTGAACACTTTGACCTTGATGTTTAAGACCTTAAAAATTGTATGCGTTCTCTTAGGCTTGTGATTGTGTTTTCTAGGTTGGACGTGAACACCATGGACTACGTACTTTTACCGACCACTTAGAGACAGTCCAATACAAGGTAAGATGGGGGGCCTAAACCATTGGTTGAGGGGGGGGGGATAAGTAATACAATATAAGGTGACACGAGGTAGTGGTGTGATCTAAGTTAAATATTGATATATATATATATTTATATATACTTCAATGCATAATAAGATGGCGGGGGTTATAGACCAATGAAAGATAAGATATGGGTATGGTGCTATACACGTTAGATAGAGATGGTAATGTTTTCATGAAATATGAGCCTGCAACTTGAAGTTTATGGCATGTCTGATATGTTAAACTAAAACACCAGAATTGAACTTGAATTTGTGTATTTACAATTGTATGTTGTGGACTGAAAGAAATTTTCATTTTATAATACTTGTGTACACGGTTTCAAACTGGAGTAATTTTAATTTGCCAACTCATTCGAACTTTTGGGAATTTTTTGTTTATTTTTGCTATTTATTTGGTTTTTTTTTACGATAATTAGTATTCCTACTACAACACCATCAACGTCCTTGCTAACAAAATAACCTAAAACAGAACATTGTCTGGCTGGCCATACAATGACATGTAGCAATTTTATGGTAGTGCTAGATGACTCTCTATTTAAGATCAGGTGACATCGTTTGAATTGTATATTTATTGTCCAAATTCTTTCCCCAATACCCATCCCCCCCACTTCCCTAGCATCAATCACCAAGAAGACATTGGGTAGACTGGCTTTATTCAAATTTGGCACAAAGATTAGCTATTCTAATACAAAACACCGTGTTTTGATGTTTACCTGATCCATAGTCTGACCCTGGTCTATGTCTGATCTAAGCTCTCTCTGAAGTTCAAAGTCTCGCGATGACCTTGTCCTTCAGTATTGAGGTTAGTTTAACAGTGACATGACAGCTTTCATCAAAAGAGTAGTTTACATACTCTATAGAGAGGATTCGGGCATGGTTTCAGGGGAATACTAATAACGGTAGCTAAGTTCGCCTGCAATGGCATTATATTTTTCATAAATAAATCACTTACTTACTTAACTTACTTACTTGACCTACGATGTCGCCTTAGTGTGATTTTAAACTTGAAGTGCTCAAGTCAAAGAATCAAAGATAATATAAAATTGATACTCTAAGGTAATTTAGGCGAAATTACTCGGTATTTAGATTCGTGTCGTTCGGGTAACATTTACTACGGAAACCAACAACTCGCATCTTTTTCCTTAGTGTCTAACGGTCAGGCTTGTTACCCACGAATATTGATTAAGAAGGGTTTAGGCCTATATTAATCCGAAAAAGTGTTTCGGTTTCATCATATTAAGAACATGTCGCCTCACAGGTATTCAATGTATTTGTTTTATCTTATCAATATGTCATGCGGCGTTGTATATCATAATAGTACAACCGAGTTGGGTTTATAATGTTTTACGTGGGTGAAAATACTTACAAATTCTAAATTCTAAATTCTAAAACCATAGTTACACTATTTTAGAATGTTACGATACATAGCATCTTATGAAAAAGCATGTTGTGGTGGTGTTAGTAAGCGTATAGTAGGTGATAGCTTAGGGGGTTTCCTCAACATTTCATTATACGCATACAAAAAAGACGTGTCGACAAATCGCATGTGTATTATTCCTAAATACCGGGTTTGCCATGGTGGCGCTCTACTTCCTGTCTGTGTGTACCTTGGGGGTAGACATGACATAGGTAACTTGGTTAATCATAGAGCACTGCTGCTTTCCTCGATGTCTGAACAATACAAAAAACATCCCTGATGTACACCTAGAATACAGAATACCAATGGACATAGCTCTTATACCCCCAATTTGAACGAGGGCGCTGCCTTCTCAATTTCCGGTTTGTAGTTTGGAATGGCCTATTTGAACACTTCAGGTACCTCTTAATATGCAGCAAAACCTACCCCCACCCCATAAACAAAATTATTGCAAACAGCGTATATGCTCAGATTATGTCCTTCCAATATTCCTACTGTTTTCCATATGAATTTAACCCTCAGTGGTCAGAGTTACATTCAGGTTAAACCTCGGATTAACCAGAAGTGAATTCACGTCAAATCTCGGACTAATAACATGTGAATTCACGTTAAATCTCGGACTAACCCACAGTATTGGCAATAGGTCTTAGGTTAAAGACGCCACTGTAAAATTGAATCTTAGTCAACTATCGACTAATGTCTTGTAAATTCAGGCAAATAACTCTTCATTTACTAACTTGTCAGTAATGACGACTCATTCCTACGTTCTCTGTATTTTGTGCAGGGAAGGTCAGTTACAGTAACCACAGCCTTCAACCCAAACTGCCTGCTGCCAGGTAAGTGTCACTTACAACATCCAATATCCAATTACATCAATTACCTAATTCACTTTATTATCAAGTGGCTCTGATTGGTTAGTTCAGACCAGCGGTGACTGTGACGTCACACTATATGAAAATATCAACATCTTATCTGCTGCCAAAAACGTTTTGTCCGCATACCTACCCCCAGCCTGACTTCGACTTTGCTCTCCTGGTTAAGAATCATACCACTGCGTGCTCTGTGCAAAGTGCAACCCTGACTGAGATGTTAGTTATCGTAATACAACTTTGTCCATTTTCGTCCTCCTATCTAAGCTACGTATACTAATCATTTTCGCAATATTTTCCTCAAAGAAAAGACTGGCGTTTAATTAGAGAAAATCACATCCTAACTCTATTTACATCCTATTAGTTGATATTGATGTGTTTTCCCTATATTTGTCGTACGTCAGATCCTGTTTTGAGAGATTTCTGGACTTACACCGGTTCGTTGACAACACCTCCATGCAGTGAGAAAGTCACATGGATCATATTTCGGTACCCTTTGACGATATCACACTCACAGGTAAACGTTCAGTAAAGTATTTTATTCGAGTACCCTTTGATTCGAATTCCGGTACCCTTTGACGACACCATACAGGTAAACGTACAGTAACGCGTCACATTCCGATTCCCTTTGACAACAGTCAAGTGTAAACGTACAGAAATGCGTCGCATGTTGGTACCTTAGTACCCTTTGACGACAGATAAACGTACAATAACGCATCTTTATATGCCAACACCCTTTGACGTTAAACGTACAGTAACACGTCACATTCCGGTACCCCTTGACGACATCCCGCTTTACATGTAAACGTGCACAGTAACGTATATCTTTGTGGTTGACATGGTGTTGTTCTGTGGGTGACAGCTGGTTAGTAAGACGAGAGAAAATGTCGACATTTAGTTTTGACGAGATCAGCCAGTCGTAATACCTTGAGAACTTGACATTCCACTGACAAATGTCGTAGCATTAATATTCCTGTCACTGTTCTAATATGTTTATACATGTCAACACTAAAGGCAGGGATTTTACAACATATGGTGTTCTACTTCAACAACATACAAGAAATGTGGACGGTTACTTGTAAATGGATTACAGTTTAAGTTTAGAAGCAGTCGATTTGAAGTAATTTAGTGAATGTAGGAATGCTAAAGAGTGGTGTGTAATCAAACCCAAATGACTCTCAATCTTGGCAGCTCAGGCTAACAATTTCGACTTACATTGTTATGTATGCTGACGTTCGAAGAATTATTCTCCTCAGGAACGATAGTTGCAAAGAAATCATACTTTGGTCAGGGATATTTTCAAGAAGCGGGCTATAAGTATGTTACTCAAACTACCTTTATGATTAAACAGGTACATTAATTCAGACCCTGTTGGCTAAGTAAGACAATAATAAGAATAATAACAATATACATTGCGAAGTATACATGATTTTATGTATGTCTACGGATATAGTATTAAGGCGGCTTTATCAACCGTTGTCGAATGTCATACAAACATAATAAATTGTGTAACTTTTGTGAGTTTTGAATTGTTTTTATTAATACCAAAAATAACGTAATCATATAGTCCTAATCTCACTTGTCTGTGACTATATGCAAAGCCTGTCCCAGAATCAGAACGTGGAGGTATGACTATTCCATAACTGTGATAGTAGTGTTTATATGTTTTTGGAATTTCTTACAGGCGGAATGTCTAACAACATACAAAATTATCTACCAGCAACATACGAGTTATTCAACGTCATAACTTGCCACGTGACAGATAAAAATAACACCGGGTTCAAAATACCCGTCATATGACAGAGAAAGTGCCAAAAATATTGAAAGACAGTCTTTGATTTAAACAAACAAGTGCAAGTGTTCCATCAAGCGAAACAAAATCTTGTTTTTCATGAAATAGCTTATCATCAGTTGTCGTATGGTAAAGATCAGTATCTCACCTATGTCACACGCACAGATATCTGTATTTTAGTGAAGAAAATTGCCATGATAGCAGAAGTTCTGTTTATAAATTAAAAATGAATGCAGTAAGGCCAAAAAAAAAAAATAATCTGGTTCTGGTCAGGGTAAACTTTCTAAAGTGGTGCGACGACGCGCGTTTTTTTTTTTTTTCGTAATTTTTTTTTTTTTTTTTGCAAATTAGTAAATACACATTTTTGACACTTTACATGCTCTCGGAAGATGTCATACAACTCTGGAAGTTGGCACTGTTGTATGGCAAGTTTTGTACGATGCGGATCAATCATCCATCAGGGCATCATCACTAGTCACATTTACAAATTTATCTTATCGCCCAGTGATTTGCAGTTATAATCCCATCCAAGATAATAATGAGTCTTGCCTTGCAACCACTGTATAATGTCATTGTGCAACTTGTAACGTTAAATAATGAGAAATAGGTCTGTCCAACGGACGTAGAGGAGGCAGTGTTTTCTTTCGAGCACCGTCCGTCATCAGTCTGATACGCAGTCTGTATACGCTACGATGTTCGACACGTCTTTCCATCTCATCGCAGCTGGAAAGACGTGTCGAACATCGTAGCGCATACATCCAGAGCTAACTGCTTACGCTACAGGAAAATCTTTGTATTCAGAAGGCAGAACGAAACGATCACCAGAACTAAGAACACCTCGAAAGTCAGCTGAATTGATATCAACATTTCGATTGCTCACGACGTACTCAAACTTCAGACATTTTCGAAACATGTGAGCGGTTTACCACCTAGCACAGTGAACACACTATTTCCCGTGATTCCCATCAACCACGCTCATCGTACATATTACGTACACATATCGTACGGGGGGTTATGGGTATGCAACAGTACTAGAAGAAAAGGGTACCCGTTACCAAATAGAAGTGCGCCATCACACGAGTTAAATTTTTCCGCTAGCCTTGCATACAGTGTTGATCGACGGGGAATTGTAAATAAGGAACGGGAAAGCAAAAATTATCGGAAAAAAAAGGATCGACGCGGGGGTATTCAGGGCACGCGCGCGCTGACCAGAACCAAACATATTTTTTTTTTTGGCCTAAGCTGTAAAATGTAGCAATGTTGGGAAGAATTTTGTCGATCCAGACGATAAAATATAGCAATGCTAGAGATAGCCAGACGATAAAATGTAGCAATGTTAGAGACAATTTCATCAAGCCAGACGATAAAATGTAGCAATGTTAGAGACAATTTTGTCGAGCCAGACGATAAAATGTAGCAATGCTAGAGATAGCCAGGCGATAAAATGTAGCAATGTGAGAGATAATTTTGTCAATTCAGACGACGTTTTGTGTCAGGTTGACTAGCTTCTGTGACAGTATATATAAGTAACAAAAGTGTCTCAAAAATGTGTCCTTTACATCTATACAGCTTTAGCAGACGATCGACAAGTCTAAGCCAGGCCTCTGTAACTGTGACATTACAGACATCCACAACATGACCACACTGTCACACATACTAATACCACGAGGCTCAAATTAAGCCAGAATACTAATTTTAATTTTAAAAAGATTATGGTATTCCAAACTTTTCATCTGTTGTCATGCTGTCTCACTCAAAGTTCTATGCTCTACACATACTGATACGTCAAGCTAAATCGTTATCGTGAATTATCGTCCCTTTTACGGCAACGTTAACGCCGACTACCATAGTAAAACCATTGTCGTTAAGCGCTGTCCTCTTTACGGCAACTCTGAATAACGCACCTTCGCGGAAGTCCGCAAGGAAACAATTTTACGCTCTTGCTAACGAGAATGAGCGAATAAATAAACTCTTTTGCCAAAAACGAATCATTTCTTGTGTTTTGATCGTAATCTGTTGGAAATCACAACAGTAGAAAGATGTGAAACTTATCTCGGGTCGTCATTTATGTCCGTTTTTTTTCTGATAGATGGAAGAATTTCGTCGACTACGAACTCATCACAAGGGAGAGACTCCAGCGAGAGGTGACGATGGTATGTTAGCTGATAACTTCAGACCTACACAGCCATTGAATGACCGAATTGTTAAAGCTTCGTTTTTGTAAACTTTCATAGCAAGGCAGAATGAAGAAGACAACTCTACCGTGAAAACTGACCGAGCTGCAAAATGAGGTATTGGGCGTTGACGACTGGCTTAGGAGAAGATATTCGTGGTCCATGAGAACACAGTGTCATAACATAATTCCCCATTGTGATTTAAATCCAAAAAACAACAAATAAATCACGAGAGTGTTCTCATGGTCGCAAAATATATTTTTAGTGTTGATTTTGAACCAACAAACTGTAGGAATGTGTTGAGCCTCAGGAAGTTCTTGTCAATCATGTCTTATTCCCAAAGACATTCTGTTCCTCTTATTTTTCAGCTTGATCAATTTTCATTGTACCTTGAGAAATACAATTTTGAAATCATGACAACCAATGTGTACAAAAACTAAGAAAATGCTTCTTGTTAAACTGACTGCGTTTGATTTGTATCTTTATAATTATATTCATTAATTTATTTATTTATTCATTTACTAACTCTTTATACTAGTTGATTGGTTGAATATATGTTTACTAACATTAGCATATTCACGACATGTACCCACAGCCAATCATATGTACGAGAGGGTTCATTTGATTGGTTGTTTGATAATATTACCATATTCAGAACGTTCTCACATCCAATCATTTTCAGTCTAATGGAAATTTCGAATATAGGGTGTATCATTTTTCTATGAAAGCTGGATTTGATTACAATAAGTAACATATCAATATCATATGGGTTGAAAACATCAAATGGTGCTGTATTTCCTACTGTTCAAGTGCTTTTCAATATTGTTATAAACCGTCATCACTTTAAGGTTATCATAGAAAAAAAAATACATTGTAGAAAAAAACTAGTTTGTGTTTTTTCTCCCAGAATTTGACTGCTGTATATGTTAATTCGTATAAGGAATTGAATGATTTAAGACCATAGCTTTTGAGAACTTTACCTTTCAGGTTCAGTGTATCGTGTGGGATATCAGAAAAAGGTTACCAAATACTTGGCCTAATGAATTCAGGTGTATTAATTCTGTAGTCAACTAATTTACAAAAAAAAATAGGAAATTATATTTTCATTATCTTTCACATTTACCCATAAATAAAAATTACAACCCGGTCCGATTTTCATGATATTATAATATTGGTAATCTTAATTGTTAAAAGCCAGTGTTATCAGTCCAGTTCATACCACTGAAGCTAGCAAGGGGCAGTCGTCTGGTTTGTTCATATAGCTGAACTTAGGGTTGCCAGTCTTGTTCATATCACTGAAGCTAGGGCAACAGTCCGGTTGTTCACATAGCTACAGATGTGTACAAGCTCAATTTGTTCATCTGTTTTTGTTCTGTTCTCTGTGTCTTTTGCTGAAAAGAACGTTCTTCTTAATCTACATGCTTCAATATGACAAAGAGCCTTGCATAGCTTTTTTTGTAGGGCCTGTGCATGTATTCATGGGGTACCTACATACGTATGTTCCTAGGAGGCACTGTATGCACATTAAGGATACCTTAAGGATACCTAGCTATGCCATTTCTAGGGATGCCTATACGTGCCTATACGTGCGTTACCATGGATGCTTATTTGCGTATTCCTAGGGGTACTCACTGTGCGTTCCCAGGGGTTACCTGTACATGTACCCCCTAGGGATACTTACTGTGCATATCTATACGGTTCCTAGGAGTACCCATACGTGTGTTCTTACGGATTCTTAAGGAGTACGTACACGTGCACTCCAAAGGGGCAGATACTGTATGTGCATTCCAAGGGGTACATCTATATGCCGTGGAATCCTACGGATACCAAAACGTGTAGTCTTAGGAGGCGGGTTCTGAAAACCTTGCATGCTCAGTCATATCCAACTTGTACATTTTCACGTTTTTTTAGTTTAAAATTAGAAAGCTTTAAGGTTTGCTAACTTTTGTTTAAAAACTACGATTTTTTCAGTAATAAATTAAATTATTTATTCAACTAGGAGCAATCATGGATAATATTATATCATTTTTGTAAATTGGAAATGATCGAGGTAATATCACAATATAATTGCTATTTTCAATGACGTCATCAACATTTTGATTCGAATAAGAAGACGATGAAATAGTTTCTTGAACGACTCGGATTATTATGTTCTCATTTCTAGAAGTTTTTGTATTCCTATTTTCTGTTACCATGGTTTCCAATAAGTTATCATGTTCATTGATGATGAAAAGGTATTTATAATCACATATCTACCATGGACATACTACAGCACCAGATGTACGTATTTGTCCGTTTGTCCGTGCGATGTATATATGGATATGTTGGGGGGGGGGGACTATGTATGACTGGGCGCGTGCTAGGGTGCGTTAGTGTTTGTTTGGATGTGTATGTTTACTCAACCGTTTTCCAACTTTATTATATGTAATAAAGCACTGTAAAATAGACTACTTTGTTCAAACATCCTTATATCCTTCCAGCCAACATCCCTTCACTCTCTGAAAAGCGGCGGTGCCGGTGTACGTGTAGTCAAGTGTTGCGCCACTGCCTTGCTTGGGGGCGCTCTATAGCATCGACTCAGTATTAAAACTTGTAGCGCATTCGCCTTTTAATGTTTGATTTTATTACACACAAAAAAATCCACCACGGAGTTCTCAGTATCTGTTCTGCTGTTGACATGTACTAGACATTTTATGAATGCAAATATCTGTAAACCATATGATGTACGTGACGATGGCGATTTTCTGATGATTATCAAAGAACTCTTAGTGATTTCAAGTACGCTGTACGGACATCAACCCAACGCCAATGTCCTTGTATTTTTTAAGCGTATAACGATTATATGAGGCATGGTGAAGTGGCCTTTGAAATGACGCAATAGTATATATATATACTTGATACGTGTTTAGAGTGACAGTGCAGGGTGACGACATATGTACTACATGTCTGGCGATTACCAAAATGTACTCTGTCTTCAACAACCTACCGCTATGATTTGTAGGGGTCACGTGACACAACGATGATAAATGTCTTCTCCCGCAGACAGCAAACTGTCGATTGAGTAAATATTTCGATTTATTTTATTTAGGTCATGTGACTTGATGGGATAAACCAATATCATTTTTTTTCTCCTTCTCCCTCTCTCTCTCTCTCTCTCGCTCGCTTTTTCGTCTAATGAAGGCTGTGACAGGAATGAGCATTAATCAACGCAAGTCGTCCATTCAAATAAAATCATCGTAGTTACAAGGTAGACATGTGTAACTACATTTGTTATCATTGTGTCCGGCAACAGGATTTCACATTTTACACGCCCATTTGTTGCCATAGCAACTCAACCTCTTCAGAAGAATGATTGAGAACGTCAGGTAAATGAAGCCTGAAGTCACATTACGGACATGCGCAGTTCACGCAACGGTGTTCTGCGTCCCTTGAATGACCTGTTTACATGCCCTCTTGTCTCTTCGGACATCAAATCGTGATATCATTTCCTAAATCCATACCGTATTTGTGTTCAGAAGTAGACACGTGAGGGTTCTTCTTTTCATGGCCAAATGTTTCCCAACACGTTACGCCTGTACCGAGATCAATGGAGCTTTCGTAAAAGTTTTCCCTTAGTGGTACTGTCGTTGCAAAACTACATCAAAAAGTTGCAAGTGGTTTCTTTCAAATTGTGTATTAAGTATGTAATACACATGGTCTTTCTCAGATTAATTGATCCATAAGACATTTCGGCGAAGCTTTTAGCAAGCTCTTTACATAAGCTTTGGCATTATACACAATGCTGCTTTAGCCCGGATTAAGTAGTCTATCTATGGAATGTACCAATAGAAACTCACATTGGCATGTCTCGTATTGTTCTCTACCTGTTTAGTCGTGATTAGGGTATGTCTCCTACAGCTAATAAGTTACGGGAGCCTTCAATGTAGCTGTCTATCAATTCCACAAATGTAAGCTAAACGGTGGATACGACTATGCCAATGTTTTCAAACATTGTTGAATAGTTGGCAAACACCGTCCAATTGAATGAAAAGTTTGGCTGCGATATTCCTGCTTTTCACGCAAGTCCTACTTTCAATACGAGTAGTAGAAAATCGAAATCACCTTAGCCTATTAATTGGCGTTATGTTTCCTTCCTCGCTTGGTGAAAGGGAAGGAAAATCGTTGTTGGTCAATACATGTAGAAAACGCGTTGCAAATTTCAAATTACTCGAAATCGATGGGTTGATAAAGACTGTGTGAAATCTGATCCCCGTATTTTGGAGTATTTTCAGCCGGCAGTTGTTGATACACTCGGTCTCAACAACGCTTCGTGTTTGGTATTATAAGTTTATGTAATAAGCTGCCGATATTTTTTTTTATCGCGAGTTGTGGTTCGTCGTGATAAAAGCCCTACCCCATTGTGCTGTGCGTCTGTAGTTTTTCCAGCTGTAAGGGACCTCGAAATGTTGAGACAATTATGTTGTGTATGTCTTGTGTCTGTTCTGTGGCGTTGACAAATTTCCAGTGTTATTGAGGGCGGTGAGGTCAGACAAATATACGTCTATGGGTTTTCGCACACACAAAAACGTTGTGTTTGTTGCATGTGAGTGTCGACGGTGAATTGGCAGGAAAAAAGACTTATTTTGGGAGATGCAGACGGACTACGCCGTGTAGTAGACTCGTGTTATTTGTCTTGCGACGAGAACAAGAGCAATAACAAGGGTGAAGTAAGCGGTATGTCAACATGGATTGAGTATAGTCCCTCAGGCAGAGTGGAGTTGATTTCGCCTTCTATTAATACAATATATGTTAGTGGGGAACTCTGTTTGAGTGACTGTTACTATTGAAATGCAACAATGGGTTCACTAAATCAATTTAGTGCAGTTTTATGACATTTACATTAGCATTTGGAAAGATTGCCCAATATTAAATTAATATGATCGATTGTGTGAGTCTGTATGTGTCAGAGCGTTTTCTTTCTTCACTTTGCTTAATGCAACCACTTAATGTGGGTATAATGTAAAATATGTTTGCCTTGTTGCCTGATGGATTACTTTTCCTGTTCAATACGCTTTTGTATTGCACTCGCTTACAAAATGACCAAATTGAAGCCTTTTTTGTATTGATATATCTAGTTATTTTATGAATAATAGTTAAGTTGCTAAAAGCTACACGTGAAGGTGAATTGATAGCCCAAGGATAGAGACGCTTTAGCAGTGATCGCTTCCCTTCCGCCTCATCCTCAATATTTCCTCCCAAAATGGACGCGTTATTTGAATTAGGTGGAATTTACATTGCGAGTTGAAAAGAACGAACACGCCAAAGGCCCCCACTGTTTCAACATCACAACACTCTGTCTGTGCCACTAATGTTTGATGTTCCGGCGATCCCTGGCAGCTTTTCTCGACCACTTTTCTCTTCATCATGATGGAGGGCGATCCAAAGTGGTGTGGTCTGGTCACACCTGTAGTATGACTCCGTAAGGGATTTCGTAAAGCAAGCTTTCAAATTGCCAAATTAGTCCTCGGAGAGTACTGCCTGCACTCTCTGCGATTTTACCAACCTTTTATTTTCTAATGAGGTAAATCTCTGTGGATGAAATAATAAAATAATGGCATGAAAAGGAACTATGAATAAATAAATCTATCGGATCGCACATATTATGTGTATAATTGCAACTCATTTTCAAGCTTACAGAAATAAACGTGTCGCTGTCTAAGTTTTTTGTAGAGGAAAGAGTGTGAATGAGTCACACGGGTCGATGCTAAAATGTGCTAAGAATCCAACAATGAGAAATTGAATGTTAACTATTGAACAATTTACATGCTACTTTGCAATGGACTGGAAATACATTGTTTACATACAGTAGTAATTATTGAATGCCTTCAAACGTCTATCTATGAAATATGTTTCCTTTATGTTACTAAAGACATGAGTGTTTAGTAGCCAATGTCTGACAGACGTAAGGTAAGCTTTTAAAGTTATCTTTGCCAAATCCCAACTGTTAGCGACAGGTGCGTGCTGCTAATACACTGAGTTACAATTACTGCATGGTTCTATCAGCTGTTGGTGACATCTAAAATAGACGATGAACTACGTCATTTTAGTTGAAGTCACGTTATATTTGGTGTGTTGGTTGTTGTTTTTTTGTTCTGTGGTGAGGAGAGAGTGGACTACTATGAGGGGAGACGGGGGTAGTACAAGGAGAGACCACCTATTAACAAAGTTTACAAAGCTGAATAAAGAGAGTTATAAAACATGTCAACTTTGTCGTCAATAGTCCTTCCTCTGTGTAGTCTTGCAATGTTGTTCTTGTTTCTGTGCGCTCAATGTGAAACACGAACACAAATGCTCTTTCATCGACCATCTTTGAATCTCCTTTATACGGTCTGACAAACCATAATATTTGGTGTATATGTAAGGTAAACAGGGGCGGTGAAACTCATTAGAACGTACAAAAGCTGACTACACGGCAAAAAGACACAATGTGCAAAGGTGTAAAATGGGCATTTAGCAAATCAAACAAGATGTCGTACACGCTCTTGCAGGCCTTTCTTATTCCCTCGTCCGACATTATTCAATTATTTAATAAAAGCCTGGAGTAGAGTATAGCTTGCGGTGAAACGGTGGTAACTGACAGCGATTGGTACCCCGCTGTTCCAGTTCTTCTATAAAAAAAAAACCAAACCCAAATCACCCACTCAAAGCAAAATTTATGGCAACAATATTAAAAACAGAAAAGAGGAATGATTTGAAATGATGTATGCTGATCGGAAATAAAACAGTGTGGAAGGTTTCTAATGACATGGGTACTATGAACACAATTACACGAGATACTACACTGCCAAGTAGGGCCCTAGAGTAGAAAAAAGGGGGAAATGCATTGGGAAACCAAGTCGATTCGTTTTCATAGCAATAACGATCGACATCACTTAATACCCACGAATTCATGAAAGTTACTTTGAGATGTATGAAAATAAGAAACAAAGGCGAGGTGTATTCAAAGTAGAGCGTCTCTTTAGACTCTATTGTGTCAATCAATAGGAGCTGCAATACTCACACACACTCACTGTCAACCCAATATTAACATGTGCACGAACATTGTGCCTAGCTATAAGCATAGCCAACAACTAATGCTAACTGGCAGCACAACAAAGAATTCTTAGCAAATGAAACATTTTAAGCGATGCCCCGTTTTTTTCTTTCCATATAGCAATTGTTGTATCATATCTTTAGTGATATATTATTTATGCAGTTAAGTACTACTGCCGATGATTACAGCCGTGTGGGAGTTCCTCTATGCCATTTTGGACTCATTCTTATCTACACGTTTTACACCTCACCAATTTTCGGAAATTACGTCATATTTATAATTCATGGCGGGAGCTTGCTTCGCAGTCAGGCTTGTAAACCCAAATGAGACCGTGTCTCGACAAATTTCAGAACATGTAAGGTGATGAAAGTAACAAGGTGGCCGACTATTACAACATTACGGCGATTTTCCTTAGTTACGTTTTGTCCGATCTCCAACGTATGTATGCTATAAGGAATAACCCAACTCGGATATCACAGAACATGTAGTTAAAAATATCCTGATGACAAATTTAAGTTGACAAAGACGTCGAACTTTGAGTGAGACCTGTACTGTCTGCCATTGTTATTTTTTTGCCGGGTAAATGGGGAGAGAGAGACCCGGGCATCTTTGAGACGATGAAACCATTTTTATATTCAGTTCCTGAATGTTGCCGCTGTATCCTGGGACTAAGATAGTGCTCTGCGTACGAAGCAGCGCTACAGTCTTTACGAGTGCGTACATGTGTCAGTAGTGAACATATCTAAAGTACCGCATTGTAAGTAGGCTTGCTTCACGAGTGTACTGTAATGTAGCCGCTGTCCTCAGAGTCACTTCCCTTCTCTACTACATGAAAATCATCTTAGCAAATCTCCAAAGATTAGGTCCAAAGTGGATTGTCAAAAAGAGGAAAGTTGATAGAGCAAGTAGTTGTAATCACTTGGGGAGTACTTTTAATGTAGTCTCTGTTATATATGCTGTTACATCAGTCTCTCTATTTACCTGGCCGTGTCTTACTTGATGACTCTTGCCGTGTTATTTTATCTCTTATCGCTAAGGAAATCGTCAATTTTGTCTGACATCTATCATTCCATTACATGTTTATTTCACTGTCTATTGTGCATGTGTGTATCGATAGTGGTCATTTCCTATATGACTCTCCAACCTCCCATAACCAACTACATCGCATCTTATACCTTTACAGTTTATACACAATGGAGCGACGCTGCCAATATATACCAAATATTTCCACATGTATATTAAAAGCGCATCGATCTTAAAGTTCCCACAAGTCCCCTGCTTCCTGGTCATTAACACTCACTTACTAAAAGGCACGGAATTCGCTCTTTTTTCTCTTTTGTTTTGTGCTTCAGTGTCGCGAATAAATGTTGATGGTTTTTTCAACATTGTTTAATCTATACACAAATATTTCGGTTCTACGGTACGTTTGTCCTTTATCCACAACACAAGATGGACGAAACCACGAGTCTAATTCGACAAGCGTATTATTTTCGCTTTCATTATTTCCATTTGTGCGTCACTCTAGTTTTCCTGTTGTCGGACAAATTGTGGCTGGCGTCGCCAAATACTCGAGCTGATATACACAAGCACCAGAAATACACTCTCTCACGCTAGATGGTCGAATTTTGAAGCATAGATGAAAGTGAACTTTTACCGAGAAGCAGGTCGAACCGCCGCTGACAACCACACTGTACAAATCACTGCTAATTTCTAAAGCATTTTCTACAGACATTTATTTTACAATGTGCAAAAATCACCTCTTTTCATAAACCATCAAGGTAAACGGTAAATTACAATATTTGCGAGTTCACAATGGAGAAGGTATGCGTCGCATCGTAATGAGGTTGCATCTTTGTCGGCTCGTCCATATGGTCAGCATAGTCTGACGTCTCCTAATAACGAATAGAATCGTAAGCTTTACCGTCGCCGTTGGATACATACCATGGTGACATCCATATTGTTAATACATTTATTTTCCCCTATATGGCTACACACATATCGCCAGGATTTGTCACTGCTAGTAATCATGACAAATTTCACTTCTGTACATATTGCGACGGTCACGTCCGGTTGCCATTTTAATATAAAGTCGAACTTCTATCAACATAGCTCACATGACAACAAACACGACTTATGCTGTTTTTGGAAGCAGGTTTGGTGTAATACACTATATCCCTTAATTTCCCCTCTTTCTGCCATTTTATATCGTTCAAAATTGACGTGTCTAATTCACCTGTCACGCTGATAACTGTGCACTTCGTTTGTTTCGGCTTTACGAATAAGTACCGCAATATTCCACTTGTGCGCATTTTCAAGAACATGTATAACATATATAAATATATATATACATACATATACCTGTATACGTCTGACTTGTCGCTACAAATCACTGTAGCTGTCATGAAAAGAAAATGAATTCATTCATCGCAAGATATTGCACAAAACAAGTATATTATTCTGCGCTCAAAATAAATTCGCTGATTTGCTCTGAAATGATATTTTGATTTCAAACAATAAATATTCAAACAGGCGCAAACACGGTAAATTACGACGGTCTTCAGTTGCGGAAAATCTGACATATATTGACTAGTTTTTGTGCTTCCTTTGTGCCGCAGTGTTTCATATTTCAGTTCCGAGACAAGATTGGCGTGTGTATGAGACGACGGCTCGTTATCGCCATCGCAGGAAATTCAGATGTGGCCCTGCGTCATTTGGATCAAATGATAACACTTGAAATTCGTAATATTAACATCTATTGCCATTCTTTGTCTACCTTTGTGGTCGTTTACCGCTATTATATTTTACCATTATAAAAAGATCCGCCATGAATTCATCTTTGTAATCATACTCGTAAACTATGATAAGCAGTCTTTCGATTGGCGTCTAAACTAACTACAATTCCGATCTCTCATCGCCCTCAGATATTTCTCTCCTGAATATTAATGTCCAGCTATTTTTTTCTATAATGAAAGTCATGCAGTCCTTACATATGTATATGATTTGCTTACACTACACTACACACACACACACCCACCCACCTCACTTCAAGGAGAGCCACTTTCATATAAAACAGCCAGGCTTCTTTCCGCAAATCAATTATTTTCTGAATACGAATGCGAAAGCTGGTGGTCCAAAGACATTGCCTTGGTTGTCACCGTCCAATTTAAATGTCGTTTTTTAACAGAATAAAAAAACAAGGCTTACGCAATGGCCGATGGAAAGTAATGGCTGAAGCCCGAATAGCCTTTCAACTTTGACCTTGGATCATGTCTCGATCTCCAGACAGCTTATGACCTCCCCAGTTTTTCACGCCCGCCTTTTCTGTTTTTTATCAACCTTTTATTCAAAGAATGTAAATATGAAGTGTAGACGCGGCAAGATTTACCGATCTGAAATAAATATTTCTAAAAAATCTCGATGTCAAACTGCGGACATGATACGAAGGCAATCTGTAACGCCTATCTTATCAGTTTTATGTACTTCAGTGCACGACACCTCTAACCACACCCTGTTTCCCGCCTTCGCAGTTTAGTTTTTCTTTGTCTTTGTTGACTTCACGTCTTAAAGATACTAAGTCGTTGCATTTTCTTATCGACTGCAAACCGTAAAAGCTTTAAATCACGGTCGTGTTATCGGAGAGCCAGTCAGAAATGTCAACTGTACCTACACGCTTCAGACCTGTTAAAATATCCAAAACCACCGAGTGTGTGTGACGGGTCCTCGCGCAAATTCTCGCAACAATTTTAAGGTGGAACTGGCAAGAATAGATTTCAACGATTTACAGTTGGTGACAGTTGAAACTAGCCAATAAGAGCTTTCAAACAGTGTGACCACTCCACTTGTCAATCTTTGACACCTTACATATTGTTAATCTCCTAGTCAGCCGATTTTCCCTCTTCTACACTTACTTTTCACTCAATCTAGAAGTTTTCAGACGCACTAAGCTACTAATGTTGTTTCTTCAAAGCTAAAGTACAAGTTTTTCCTTTATCCGTAGCATTTTGCGCAAGTTGTTGTGTACCACAAGAGAGCTATCGTCTCCTTCGTGGTGACATCTTATCAGATCCCCTATGTTATGCCTTCCTATCTTTCACCCGTATCAACCTTCTTAATCTCAAATCACTCATTTTTATCCATAAATTTAGCTAAACAGTCATATCCTTAAGATCTAATACAAAATTGTTTTCGAATGCAAATAAACTAACGGCGAAGCATTCCCGGTGCATGTTTCGTCTCTGTTCACTCCGTTGTCATGAATTCCCACAACGACACGGGTACAGACAGTAAAAGTTCATATTAATGTTTGATCGAATGTATACGCCTACATGTTAGCACACCTCGGTCTTAGCTTCGATGTAGTGACATGGATCGCATGCACCCCGCTGACAATGTTTCCCCTTGACGTTATAAGTGAAGAAACGACAATGTAGGGAGATAACCCAAAACACACAACTACACGCTATTTCTAGTTCGTTCTAGCTTGTCGACATAATCTATATCTCCACAGTCTCTTGTACTATGCTACGTGGATTCTTTGAGTCAAATTGTACTTTGATCTGAACAGTATCGTTTTTTCTATCACATCAGTATATCCAAGCCTATCGGTGTTACTTTGTTCTCGTACACTCCACATATCCGGGTCTAGGCGCGGTTGTTTGTTTATTCATACGAACTGAGAATAACGGCGATTATTTTTTTTCTCCATAACTCTCAATCCTTCTGTCACCGTTCTAGACAACCCAACGATTATTTTGGTAGTGTACCTTACTTAGAATATGGTATGATATGATGAACTATAAGATACATTCATACCGGGTTAAAGTTTATGAATAAACATGACATTGGAATTCAGGTTATTGATATGATAGTTACACATTGACAAAAAAAAATAACTAGGACATCTATAATAATACAGTTACAAATCAAATATTTAAGGAAAACAGTAACTTTTTGTCAAAGTGAAATAACATTTTTTACACATGACGCAAATACAAATTCTTAATTTTACAATTGTTATCAGTATAACGTGGACCATATACACACCACACCTACCTACCTATCTACCTACCTACCTACCTACCTACCTACAGACAGACAGACAGACAGACAGACAGACATACATACATACATACATACATACATACATACATACATACATACATACATACATACATACAGACAGACAGACAGACAGACAGACAGACAGACAGACAGACAGACAGACAGACAGACAGACAGACAGACAGACAGACAGACAGACAGACATACATGCATACATCATACATACATACATACATACATACATACATACATACATACATACATACATACATACATACATACATACATACATACATACATACATACATACATACATACATACCCAATAGGTTTATTTATCTACTATCGTAGTGTGTTGTTCTGTACTTTGGTTTGTAGTGTGGTGTAGATTGTTTTCGGACTTGAACACTGCTGTCAGAGATAGAACTGACTCAAAATATATTGGCTTAATGCTTCTGAAATTATACATACCTTGCATATGAGATGTGAAAGAAAAGGGTATCAAATTTTCCATCCGAAAACGAAATGAGGTACCATTTAGTATTGGAGGTCTTATCATCATTATCATAGGGTGTTTTAACTATTAAACTTCAAACAATGAACACCAATTGAGATGCATTCATATTGCTTGTTCTTCTTGTGACTACATCTGTTAGTATGAGATAAACACTCTTTATTTCACCCGTGTTGGTATAAATTGTTCACTTCGAAGTGTTTGCCAAAACTTTCTCGATTCTCGAAAAAAAATTGTGTATTTATTTTCTTTCAAAATATAGATGGATATTGACATTTCTGTGTGTTAATCTGTTGTCATGGTGTTATGTAATATTGAATTGAATTGAATTATTTATTTATTTCACCCTAAAAGAAATACATGTATATATACATACACAATCTTTGAGAGCAATATTAAAATCACTTCTTGTGAGGGCCATGGAAATAGTTCCTAATCAATGCCTATGGACCAGACATACATGTAAATTAAGACGAATTTGGGGTGTACGAGCTCGAGTTACACAGAAACAGGAAATACAATCTAGCTATATACAGTTATATATATATATATATATATATATATATATATATATACATATATATATAGCTAGATATATATATACGTATATATACATATATATAAATGTATATATATATTTAAATATATCTAAATATATCTAATATTTTGATATATTTGTGCGTGTTTGTCTCTGTGTGTCTATGTATGTCTATGTATGTACGTCTGTCTGTGTGCATTAAGAGCACTATACTAGATGTCCTAACCACCATATGACCCAGAGAAAAGTCAGTGTCAAACTTATCTCGAATGTTATGACGTCAGAAGTCGAGTTATTCCTCTTCAATTGTAACATTTTGTCCATACAAAGACTAAAAAGGGTTATGTGGTTTGAAACCATTTAGATGGTATAATAATCGGTGCAGTTTATAAAGTTGTTTTTTCTTGTTCGCTCTTTTGACCTATTGGCCGTATTATTTTTTTATTTACTGCATTGTACAAACCACTGAATTCAACCACAGGACCGATTGTGACGTGAATTATACAGTCACATGTAAAATGCAAAGTAAGTAGGTCAATGCTCATCAAGAGTGAATACAAGTGGGCAATATTGCTTCACCTCGTGTCCAATTATATCGAACCCAGGATGGTGAAATGATTTTGGTGTGGCAGAGAAAAATAATAAAGTGCAGTTAAAAATATACTGCATCATCACTTTTTTTTACAAAAAGCACAAAGCAGTAAACATTAGACATTCATATTTGTATCTGCTAATTTTGTCAAAACGGTTATATTGTTATTATACACGAAAGACAGTCGTTGCCACCAGTGAATGTTCTAGTACCATATAGGGAGAGAGAGAGAGAGAGAGAGAGAGAGAGAGAGAGAGAGAGAGAGAGAGAGGGGGAGGGAGGGAGGGAGGGGGGAGAGAGAGAGCGAGAGAGGGGGGAGGGAGGGAGGGGGAGGGAGGGAGAGAGAGAGAGAGGGGGGGGGGGGTAAGGTAATTGCTATTCGTAATTATCGCTTGAAAAACAATTTAAAGACCCATGTCGGATGAAGATTGTGATTATTAATTGGACGTGAAAAACATTTATTTGGTAGAGCTATTGGAGAAGTTGAATCTTAATAATAAAAAAATAATCAGCATGGCTCCACTAATAATATAATACTAAGATGCAAAACCTGGGATTGAATCCTGGACCTTGAGTTCAGAATTTTTTAAATCTTACCACGCCCAAATAATTTGAAGAAAAAAAGATGAAAAAGAATCTTGTTTTGTGTCATTTTTGTTGCAAAAATGACCTCTATGTCAACTGAATTCTTAGCAATACATCTTACAGGGTTATGTTGTAAAAGTGGTTACGTGATATATGATATTATTCTTCAAATGAACGGAGTTTCCCTTTTTTCCGCCGTTTGTCTAGTAATGAATCAATCTATCCGATGTATCGCCATACCAAGTACAGATAGCATGATGTACAATAAGCATCAATTTCTTCAGATGACAGACAGACAGATAGATAGACAGACAGACAGACAGACAGACAGACAGACAGACAGACAGACAGACAGACAGACCGACAGACAGACAGACAGACGGGGACATACAGGGAGACACACGGGCGACTATCAGACACGTGGACACATGTTTTGACTGACACACGCTTACAGATGGACATTTCAGCCTGTCTTTTTGTTTTCACTTTCAAAATATATTTAAGAGGGTAATCTTAGTTGACGCATAGAGATTGTTAAATATACGCAAAGAGGCTTGATAACCAAGACTGTAATGTATTTATTGGTAACCAAATAATTAAGTCATAATGCTCCCTTCTATATCCAAATCACATCTGAATACCTTTCTTGAACATGGGCCAACATGTCTGTAGCAATCGGAATCCTATTACCGTTGAGATGCAGCATTTTAATAGAAAGAAAATGAACCATTTCCCCAGAAAGTTACAGTGTCCCATTAATTTATAGATACTGTTTTGTTGTAGAAGTAAGTTTGAATTCGCATTTGATTTTCAAAATTATTGTAAACACAGGTACAGCGGGATGTGAATTAAAGCTATATAGCTCGCCAACATTTTGCATGCTTTTAGCGATCATCGGGGTACCTGTGTTCTAAAAGGATTGAGAAGGCTTCCTTGGGTTCATTTTTGTTTTGTTTTGCTTTAGTTTGCTTAGCTATGGTTTGTTGTGTGTTTGTTTGTTACTTTATTTGGTTGGTTGGTTGGTTGGTTGTTTGTCTGTTCTCAAGAAAATGACTTACTCTTACACCAACTCTCTATCTATATTGTATTTACCGGTTACAAGTTAATGCCTCAAGAATCGCCTTGGATCTTTCCCCGTACATTAGATCGCTTTACCATTGTCACGTGAATAGTACCGTATACAAAGTGTTGTTCTTGTACTTGTTTGCCAGTAACCACTAACTGTAGTAGAGGCTGACTCCATTGACCAACTATTTTAAACATTGAAAATCCAACTTCATAATTAAAATATTCACAGTATGATTTCTGTTGAGAGGTGACAGTCAACATAATTTCAGAGAGAATGGTAAACAAAGTCATATATTGATGACGAATGAGATGAAAATGTCAATTTTTCAGTATTTTCCAAAAAAATCGCACGTAGTGTCTATTATTCTGACAGCGAATTAAATTAAAAAACTTTATGTTTATTCAAAATTAAAAACATGACGTAGGGGATGTAGGCTACGAACAATAAGACAAGGTCAAGATAGTGGGGTTACAGAATTATAAATGTTCTCTCTTTCTGAAACTCCGTGTAATTGGAAAGATATTACTTTACAACCCGGTAATTGTGTCAAGCTTTTCCTGTTTGTTTGTAAAATTTTGACGAACATCACTTTAGTCCGCAAGAAATACACTTCTAAGTACTCGTCAAAATTACCCTTAGGGCGTTCGAATAAATACTGAAATGTTCTCATGCCCGCTCTCTTTCGCATTCAGTCCCTTGTGTGTTGACATTTTCTATTTTCAAGTACGAATGTAACTAAACGTATTTTTACACTCACTATGAAATAGAATGGCTGCGGTGAATGTCTAAGTTCGATAAATGTATGATTCAGTCCCACTTTATAAAAAAAATACTGCTAAATTTGAATGTGTTTAAAATTGGACCCGTTTTGGCGTTTGCTTGTAGGCCTACATGAACTCTAATTGCGATATCATAATGATTTTGGTTGACAATTGTTTCTGAATCAGGAAAGTACATGCAAATCGCATAAATAGCGGTTGGTATTTGGGAGTAGTACAATGGAAAACCGTTGAATAGAAGAAACTAGGCGTCATCTGGCTCCATAAGTATAACATTGCTACATTTTATTGTCTGACTCAACAAATATCTGACTAACATTACCAAATCTTATCGTCTGGCTTGGCAAACATCTAAATTGCTATTTAACCTTTATTGTCTGGCATGACAAAAAGTGAAGAATAATTGTGTTACATTTTAATCCACCACATGAAAAGGTTTATGTTGTTGTTACAATGCGTATAATTTGGCAACATCTGCTAAGATTATGGTTGCTCTCTCAAACAAAACGTAGCAATGTTAGTAAGACTTTTGTTGTTACTGCGACGCCAGACGATGAAAAGATACAGTGTTACAAAGTGTACAAATTGTGTCCTGCCAGTAGATAAAATGTAGCAATTTTAGAAGGAAAAATTGTTTCTACTTTATTGTTTCCCCTTGTAGTATAGATATCACTGTGCATCTGTTGGCCGAGCCTTAGCAAAGTTGGACACCTACCTACCTGGCTACTGTCTTAGTTTCACACATGGTGACGCTGAACTGTAAGCTTCATACACATGCGTTGGTACATTAAATTTGATTTATGGAGGTTTATATACATCCGAAGTTTGAAAAAATTGACACAGGATATAAAAAAGAACATCATGTTACCGCGTAGCGCGTAGGGTGGGGATTGAATTTGATTTCAATGAATTTTATGAAAGACGTTATGTTTGGTCAAACAAATACTATATTTGTATTTGTACTTCTAGCTCTGTTAGCAAAACGTGTCAGACATCGAAGATATGGTTTGTCAACTTGTTTGTTTTATTATTTATCTATTTATTTATGCGTCTGTTTTCATCATGGCTAGTATATATCATCTCAAGTCGATTCAATACGGCTCTTATCGCTTTGCCGCCGAACACGTCTTGATGAATTCGAAACATAGAGCTGATGCAATCAATACACAGACTTCCTGAAACCGTCTCAAGGTGATCTTTCAGGTCAATCGTATTTTCTGAAATAATGTATAGTTTGTGTTTCATATTCTTTCCCACACTTTTTCAATAATGACCATATTATACATTTAAACATGCCCGATGTCTCTTATGACATAGAGTGAAATTTGTTGACATTATAACGCGTTGAGTGTACTACACGGGTAATAGGAACACTTGTCTTATTCTCGCAACGGTGTATTTTCTAGAGACAGTGACGGATGATACGACGTGAGTTTTTGTAAAATATTGCACAACCACGGATATCGAATTTCAATGAAATTAAATTTTTTTTGTTGATTTACTCTACGGAGATGTTCATCTTAATAGTTTTTATAAATATGAATCTATACAACTCCCACGGGATTTAAAACCTGTATCAAAATGCAAGAGAATATGTATAAATAGGTTGTACGCATTCGTTCTGTATGTTGATGATACGATGTCCGTCGTCACCTTCTATCTTAAAGGGACACAGTCTGTAACGATGCCCGTTTGTGATTCCTTTCTTTCATATTATAAGCTACATCCATGTTTATTCCAATAACTACAACATGGCGAATCATGTCCAGCAAACTGCGAGAGCTCACACCAGTAATTGTTGAATGAATTAAAATTACAGCCTGCTCGCGAAATAATTATTTGAGTATCAATAAATTGAGTGTGTGAGAGAGAGAGAGAGAGAGAGAGAGAGAGAGAGAGAGAGAGAGAGAGAGAGAGAGAGGAGGGAGAGAGAGAGAGAGAGAGAGAGAGAGAGAGAGAGAGAGAGAGAGAGAGAGAGAGAGAGAGAGAGAGAGAGAGAGAGAGAGAGAGAGAGAGAGAGAGAGAGAGAGAGAGAGAGAGAGAGAGAGAGAGAGAGAGAACACCGCACTCTCGATCTCCACGCCTCTTTGTACATATAACCACATCTATCACAATATGTCGACTCGGATTTGTTTCTGAATAAATTTATTTCGCATTTGTGTTTTTTTGTCCGCGAAAATTATCGAAATTAAGGCTTCAGTTAGCGACAGTGATACTTTAAAGTGCTTCACGTTTATACTGCAATTGTGTGATCGATTTTCTAATAAACCCAACTTCCGTAAACATAGAAAGTAAATTCGGAGCTTCGGTGAAATATTCATCGCTCACACCAATGAGTGTCACGATCAAATCAATAACATAGAATATATATATATACATATATATATATTTATATTAAAATGAATTCCATGTGGAGCGATTCTCGGTGAGTTCTATTATTAATCGAGGCAATATTAACTATTCATCATTTTAGCGAATTAAGTATACGATGACTGATTTACAAATTTAACGACTTTTGCTTTGAGTGTAATTAACCTAATACTAGTTGGTGTGTTTGCATGTCGTAATGTAGTCAAAACAGAGTTTACATGTGACGAAACATATGCTACAGATCTCGTCGTTGCAATAAAGTTAATCCTCCTCTCGTCGTGATGTCACAGACTTAATTTGAACACATTAATAGTTATGTTTAAGGACGTTTCTCAGGAGCTCTGTACATCTCTCCTTTTTGAACGTTACTAGTTTTGTTTAAGGACATTTCTGTGGAACTCTGTACATCTCTCCTTTTCGAACGTTACTAGTTTTTGTTTAAGGACGTTTCTCTGGAGCTCTGTATACATCTCTGCTTTCAAATTGTAAATTGAACGTTATAAGTAATGTTAAAAGACCTTTTTTTCTGGAGCTCTACATTTCTCCTGTTAAAACACTACAGATTTGTCGCAAAACTAAATCGCCACTAAACAAATGTATATAACGAACGGGTTATTTATATGCAGTCGATGGGTTAGACAGGGACATAGCTTGGAATAAAATTCATCAAGCCTACAATGGTGAATACTAGCAACGCGTATTTACAGATGCCCGTGATGTAATATACGCCAGGTATAAATAAAATCAAACATAATGTATTTATCAACACATACTAAACGACAAAATGAACCGTGATATTTGCTTCAAGGTGCAGCAATTGTTGTGATGTTTGTTTGTTTGTTTGTTTGTTTGTTCGTTTGTTCGTTTGTTTGTTTGTTTGTTTGTTTGTTTGTTTGTTGATTGATTGCTTGCTAGCTTGTTTATTTGTTTGCTTGCTTGACTCTGTGTATTCAATTTATTCGCTACACATTGCAACACGACAAACACAACCTTCACTCCCTGGATATGCTCCTCGATCGATTCCAAAATTGCCGTAAAATTTCATTTTTACCCCCAAAGTACCTAGATGCCAACAACTTAAGAAATGCGAAATGGGAAATCTGAAATTCTTTCACTTAATTTAAGAAAGAAATATATCGGCATAGACACCCTCCTTCCAAGTCTCCATGTCCTTTTTCGATCCCGTCGCCATGGCTACCATCACGTGATTTATCCCTTGTATCCCCATGACTACCGTCATTTTAAAAATAAATACATCATTAAATAAACCAACGACAATCTAAACAGAAGAAGGCACAAGCACCTTTCATCGATGTGTGTGTCGATCAACACATGTGAACAACCTTAGTACTAGCGGTGTGTCCCGCCGGTAAAAATACAGCAAACAGTCGCTCGTTCTTCTTACCTTACAGATTTGAGTGTCATAATCAAAGTTGCACAACGAAAATTAAATTTCCTCAACGACAGAGTCAACCAAATATGAATGGGATTTCGTTGTTTATCCATAATTAAAGTGACAGGTCAAACTAACACGGCCATTAGAACATGATGGATAAGTGTAAAAATTTGGTGAAATCGAAATTCTATTTGGTGTCCAAATAAAGAATGTAACTGCATATCATATATGACAGTTATGTATTTGTAAAGTTTGTATGTGTAAGTATTAGTTAGACATCCAGTGACCCACTAACAGACGTGAAGATTACATTTGCACAACTAAGTGAAATGTATTTACGTGTAAAGAAACAGTAAATGTTCTACTCTCTGTATAATATGAACGACGTGTCAAAATTTAAAACGTTTCAGTTGTTCGACCTGCACTCCCCCCCCATCTGATAATGTGTTTTGAGAGAGAGAGAGAGAGAGAGAGAGAGAGAGAGAGAGAGAGAGAGAGAGGAGAGAGAGAGAGAGAGAGAGAGAGAGAGAGAGAGAGAGAGAGAGAGAGAGAGAGAGAGAGAGAGAGAGAGAGAGAGAGAGAGAGAGAGAGAGAGAGAGAGAGAGAGAGAGAGAGAGAGAGAGAGAGAGCTCAAATATTACAATCTTCAAATTTTTTTTTATAAAGACGCGGTATTATGAATCTGACGCGCATTTTGTTGGAAGTACAATAAATAATTGTATGGCTGTTATACGTATATACATATATTCCGGCTTGTTT